>NC_080420.1:81971041-82253541 GCF_029873635.1 Malania oleifera
AATGTAGACAGAGAACAAGTTTTCTTTTCAATCAAGTGATAGAGAAGAAAGATAGGCTCACATACATTGTAACATAGTTAAATGAAGTCCTACGTACATACATGTAAGAAAAAAAGGTTCCCACTAAGTTGGCATCTCAGTAAACATAAGGGACTATGAGGTGGTAGATTTCTATGCACAGTTTGTTAATTGTCCACCAAACTAGTTCCAGATCAGATGTCAGCCGATGCACACAACAAGAAGAAAAACATAGGTGCTACTTTAAAACCATGGTCGATTTTTGCCTTTCATCAAGCAGTCAAATTTCTGCTCTGAGCATTAAGCAAACTAAAGAAGAAATTTGAATCGTGTACCCTAGATAGGTAATTAATGCTGCTAAAATTTGATATGCCTCAAGCTTGATCCTTGGATCACTTGGAGCTCGGCAACCAGTTTTTCTCTTCATGTTATCACAAAAGCAAATGGCACTTGGGAGGTGCAGGTGGACTTCAAGAGCCCTTTTTGATGCCTAAGTCAGTCGTTTGTTAATGTTTATGCAATCATAGGAAGTTTGTAATTTTCCACTTGAGATAATCGTACATTGGTTATATAGATGGGCGATCTTGTTAGTTAGAGAATTAAACTGAATCATATTCTGTAACAAATAATTATAATTGACTCATCATTATGTTTGTCAATAATTACGATTAAGGGCTTTAGCCACGTGAAACTCTCATCTATTTTTTTGAGCTTGCTTGGCAGTAATAACCAAATTTATTCCTCATCGATTGCCCCCACTTCCATGTCCAAGCTGGAAGTTGGATATTGAAGTTGTTGGAGGGTACAAACCATGAATGCTTCACTTAGGTTGAAAGTGGAAGGTTGGAAATAAGTGTTCACTGTTCACCAACTCTTTTTACCCTTAAGTCAAAACACCACCCTCAAATCAATAGTAGGAGCTGAGAATATATCTTTATCAGTTTTTTAGTTCTTTCATCAGGAGTACATAGGAAGTTGGAAAAGGACTTCATCACTCTTAAAACGAGATGCCACCCTTATATCACAAGTAGAAACTAAGATCAAGTCCTTACCAGCTTCTTTACTCTTAGATCGATACATAACAATGTGTTGTGTGTGCTTACATGTCAACCTGAGCTAACTTGAGGTTGGATTTATTTGAGCTTGGGCTAAGCTAACTTAAGTGTGAGACTGATTTAATTTGAGGTTGGGCCAAGCTGACTAGAGGCCAAACTAATTTGAGGTTAGTCAATCTGACACAAAATCAAGCATATTTGAGGTTGGGCTAAGGCCAAGCTGATGGAATATTCGTTGTGAGGCAGATGCTCCGTGAATATTGGAGTGATTAACTTTCGCCATTTTATATCCTCCAATACTGTGGGCATGCTAGCTGGCTTCAGAAGAGTTCCCTAAATTAAATTCTGTAAGGGAAGGTTATGCTAACTTGGCTGACATGTTAATTGCTAGGTTGACCTTGCTGGCCTATCAATTGCTATGTTGACAATTTAAATTAAATTTTATAGGGCTAATTAATTTAAATTCACTATCCAAAACTCAAACATTAAGCTAATTAATTTTCATGTGTTGGGCTAAAAAGGAAAAACCATGCACTGAGCTAATTCAGAAAAAAATGTGTTTTAGCTAATTAATTTGAAGTGAGTCAGGCTAATTAATCTAAAATTGCTAGGCTAATTAATTTAAAATAAATCAAGATGAAAATTGTGCATCAAGCTAATTAATTTAAAATTTATAGGCTAATTATTCCTATGCCTAGTTTTAGATTGTTCATCATCTTGCCATCTCAAGCATGATCATTTTCTAACATTTCCCTGGAACACCATTTTGTTTGTTTGGGAGGGTGTCTGCTTGAAGCTATACTAGAGAGCTTGATTTTAGCAAGTGTGTTTGCTGTGATTCATTGGAAACTAATTATAATCATTTTACACAGATGCCACCAATTGAAGTTGATGCCTAAGTTAGCCAACTTGTTTGTTGGGAGTGCATGAGCTTCAGTTTGAGAGTGTTATACTTATACCTTGGTTAATATATATGGATGACCATGTTAATTATAAGGATTTAATTAAATTGAAATTAATAGAGTGGTTTGTCTTGATTCTTGGAAACTATCATTTCCACAGATTCCATCAACTGATGTTGATGCCTTAGTTAAACAACTTGTTAATATTTGTGCAATTGTTGGGAATGCGTGAGCTTCAGTTTGAGATGAGTATATTTTGGTTTAAATATATGGATGACCATGCTGATTATAAGAATTTAACTAAATTGAATTTAATTAGCTATTATGTTCATTATAATTGTCCATTGCTAATAATTACAATTGACTTGTCATTATTTTTGTCAAAATTTTTTACATATTAAAGGAGCTGGCCAGGTAAAACTCTTCATCTGGTCTTTGAGCTTGCTAGGCAGTGGCTACCAAATTATTTCTCATCCGGTAATATAAACCAATAGACCTTTCCAATAAGCATAAAAAAGAATCCAGACTTAATTTTTTATAAATATGAAACAAGATTGTACAAGTTTAAATGTCTTAATAATTAGTTCATGTCTTAAGAATTTTTTTTTTTTTTTTTAAATGCCTGTTTATTTTCATGAGAGAATTAATCTAGAGCCCACTATCACATATAACCATTTCAACCCATTTATTTTATTTTTTTGAAGATTTTTAATTGTAGAAAAGAAAATGTCTGGTGACCGTTTGAATCTTTTAGAATAAGGAATAAAAATGCTCTACTCAATTGCTAAAAAATAAAAATAAGAAAGGAAGTTCAGCAATTGTTTATATTGAAATGTTTGAATTTCTTCAGCACGTACCTTTCATGTTACCTTGATTATTAATACTTGATTCTTTTGATAACTTCTTTTTTCTTGAACTTATTTTTGGAGCAAGGTGTGAATGAAATATGAACTGTAAAGAAATGTAATAGACTGAAAGAAATATAATAAAAAACACTCACTTATACAAAAATTTGTATTGTTCTATTTCATAAGAAAAATGATAAAATTAAATTAAGCAGGGCGAAATTTGTACTGAAATTGTGATTCATCATGTATTTCATGTCACAGATTAATAAAAATTTTTATAACACATGATTTTCCTTTTTAAGTTATTACATCTTACATTAATGATCATTCTACTCCTAGCTTCTTTGTCTATTCCATGCTAACCAGCGTAACCTTGATATATGTAGGATTGTGGAAAGGTCGGATTTGGCAGCCTTAGAATTCCTAATGTCAAAGCAACCACGAGGCAATGTAAGAGTCGGTGCAAACAATGCAGCAGGCACAGGTATATCCAATATATATGTTCACGCAAAGAAATTCCAAAACAGATTCCAAGACACCATGGACAAAGCTTCTAGAAAGCAGTTTGCCTGGGTTAGTTCCCCAGCCATGCACATCCTTTCTCCTAATTAAATTAAACCTGTCAAATTAATGACCCAAACCTAACTCATAATTTCATGTCAGGATACAGACCCCCAGAGGGAAGCAAGAATGTCAGCTGTTCAAGCCATCAGATCAATCTCAAGATGGTTGTACTGGCAGTCACCCAATATAAGTACAGGAGGTGTTACGACAGATCAAACTTGCCGTGGTCTACAACACATTCAAAGAAAATCACATGTACCCAACGTTGAAAAATTACGGGAAGCTGCTGCCAATAGAAAACAGGTGAGAGAAAAAGCAAACAAGCTAACCAGTCGAACCCCATCTGGTGATATATGCAGGGATGAGTATTGGACTCCGCCAGTTCTTTCTCTTCCTGTCACAGTTGGAAACAGTTCTGGCTCTAGTAGTTCTGCCACGAAGTCTTCACCTAGTACAAAACACAAAGAGGCATCAATATATGAAGCTTATATGGTGAGTGAGAAGAATCCTGTGAGCCCCTTGGTATGGGGACTTGCCATGGGGATGGCGACGATTGCAACTGGTATAGCTCGATTGCAAGTCGGAGAAGGAGCGGTGGAGGGATTGAAAGAGCATGTGGGAGGGTCATTGGCATTGGAGATTGTTAATAGCTCTTGGTTGCAGGTTATTTTGGCTGGCGTTCCTTGGTATCTCATTGCAGTGGTGATGGTGGAGATCATAACAAAAGCCCTGTGGAGGAGGGATGTATGAGAAATAGGGATGGCCCTGAACTCTGATCTGTATGGTACATAATAAGATAGATTTGAATCAAATGTATTTGTATAGAAGTAAGATTTTATAGATGATATAGTTGTGAGGATATGTTGAAAATAGAAATAAATTAACTCAGCAAATATTTGAATTGAATGACATAAAAACACACTAGCTGTAGGTATGAAAGGAATTCATTTCTTCATGTATAGAATAAATGCTTGCAACAGTTTGTACATTCTTGCTTTCGGATCTATTTGTAATAACATTTCTTAATGTATGATTTAAAATCTACTAATTGCAAAGATTAATAGATCCAAACATTAATATAATATTCTGAAATTGTCATTTAAAAAAAAAAAAGTTTTCATTTTCTATTTTTAGTTTTTTTAAAAATAGTCCCTCCACGGCTCCTCCCACTAAATTAAGCATGTATATCTCTTAAATGGGTACAAATACTAATAATATCTTGTGAGTATTTCTAAAGAGCAAAAAGGGAGATCGTTATATAAAATGAGAAATACTTGTAAGGGACCGACTATTTACATAAGATTTAAAAATCCCTAATTATGATATGTTGTATTAGCATTTGCAGCCACACAAGTGAGATATATGATTTTGTGTGAAGCCTAATAATGTAGATCCTGGAATTATTTTCGTTGAGATTTATGCAAACCTTCTTTGAGGTTTTTTGAAAGGACTTAAAACCACTCTTGACATTTTAAATCTTCCATGACCTCCCTTAAAATTTGATTTTGTGGTCACTTATAACACTTATATTATTTTCCATCAAATAAAAAAGTGACAAAATGCATTGGCCTTTCCTATTGTTTGCCAACATTGCGGTGTTCAATGCAATGCCAATGGACAGACATCAACATTAATAGTATACCAATATTATGTATGGTTTGTACTTATGTGCTAGATCTTAATCAAGTCCAAAGAATCACACTTGGTTGTTGTAAAGAGAATTTGAAGATATTTGAAATTGACACATTAAACCTAGGATTAATGTATCCTAAACACACTTAATTCAATTTATATTGATACACTAGTGCTAACGCTGGATGTTAAGTGGATAGAAAAAGTAGTAGTGGTACATGCTAATTTTTTGGACTGTCTAATTGTTTGGCCAAGTAGAAAATAAAACTCAGCTACTCTTAGTATTTCTAAAGTTGACTATCTGATTGTAGGAAATTGTGTGTACAAATTCTGTGAATGATGAATTAGTTGAATTATTAATAATAACTTGAAATTGGAATATTTGCATATATTCATTGTGTGATAATTTTAGTGCTATTTGTCTCTCAAAAATCCTAGTAATCGCTCTCAAACTAAACATATTGCTATTCACCACTTCTTGAAAGAGCATGTTTCTAATGGAAATATTATATTAGACTATATTTTTAATAATCTGAAAAAAGAATTAATTAATTAAAAAAAGTAATTAATTAATTAAATAATTGAGTAATTAAATAAAATAATAAATTTTATATATATATAAAATCCCCTTGTCCTTTTCTCTCATCTCCATCTTCTTCTTTCATTCTCCTTGCCTATCCCCCTTGCAAGATAAAGTCTCCTTTCTGTTTGTCTTGTTGCTTGCATTTAATGCAAGTATTCTTCTTTCCATGCAAATACTCCTCATCTCTCCTTTCCTCATATAAAGACAAAACCAATCCCTCCCCCTAACGTGATTTCTCCTTCTTTTTTTTTTATCAAATGGGTAAATGTATTGATCAACTGTATATATACAACTACTCTGAACATACCCAGGTCAACCAAATACAAGTGTGATAATCTGAATATGCATCCAAAACAATACATCAAAACTCGGGCATACTCGAGGGCCAAAATGACCAATCAAGATAGAATGTGCCCAAAATATTACAAGAGCATCAACATGCTCTACAATATCAAACTGAGTACATATCAAATTTATCAAAAACCGTCCAATAGATATGTCTTTGGATTACTTTAATTAATTCCATAGGGGATAATACTTAGTTTTCAAATCTTTTCCTATTTCTAAAGTGCCAAATAAAGTATACCGTGGTAGCTAATCAAATCCTTCTTCCAGTTGAATGAAACCCCTTACCTCTCTCTTCTTTGTGTAACCATTTCACCGCAGCCTTAATCGTACTCATTGCTCTTTTAATTCTCAACCACTTCCTTATGCTTTCCCAAACCTCAGCTGAGTATTTACACCTGAAGAAAAGGTGGTCTTGAGTCTCTACATCCTCCATACAGAATGTGCATCTCTGATCTATCCCATCTACTGGTAGTATATCATAATTTGGAAGCTTACCTTTCCAACCAAGCCATAGGCAAAATGCATGTTTCGGTGTATTCCCATTATCCCATCTAATTGATTTCTCCTTGCTTGCATTAAAGCAAGTCTCTTCCTCCATGAATGCATGCATCCCTCCCCCTTTTAATTTATTATTAAATCCTATTCTTTCCCCTCGCATACAAGATGCCCATACAAGACGAAATACTCACCCACTTGCATTAAAGCTTTCCCACGTGCAAGACAAATCAACTCCTCCCCCTAACATATATTTATTAACCTCAATCCTATCTTCCCCGGTCATGCATATCTTCATGCAAGTTGCGTAATCCACATGCAACTAATTTCTAAAATGCCCTTCTCTAATTTCCTTTTAAATAGGATAAGATTTAAGTCCATTTTCATGAGAAATTTCAAAGAGAAAATTGAAAAAAAAAAAAATGAGAAAAAAGATTTAGTGATAGACGAAGAATTTTTGATACAGTAAAAATTCTCACTCTTCCAATCTTTTTCAACTCACTTTAGGAATTTATTATTTTATCGCATTAGATGAATGTATCAAGGTAAGTGAGTTAGATTATGTCAGATTTTTCATAAACATACTTGATTTAAATTAAATATATGAATTTAATTATATATATTTTATTTAAATATATACTTAAGTTAAATTAAAATATGTACTTTTGATCATACACGTTTTTTATTAAATATACCTGAGTATATTTTGTTAAGAAATATTATAAATTTTCTTAGGTAATTTATAAAATTATAATAATGATTAGCATGCAAATTGTGTGGCGTGAGCTTATCTTATTGCATAAATGAACAAGTATGAAATTTTTACGATATTATATTTATTACATGTTTTATTGCGAATAATGATGAGATTTTAATACTAGTTTTAGATTAAAAAATGATGAGATTTTTATGATACTATTTTATTGCATAAATTATAATTGTATGTTTTAAGAACCCTGATGACTCGAATGTGATTAATATTCGGTACCATAGCTTACAGAGAATTATGAGTGTAACCACACTGTTGTGTAAGTGTTGGTGGATGATAGTGGATTTCTCTTAAGTGCACACCAAGTTCTGGACCAAGACTTAATAAGGAAAATCTTACTTACAAATGATGTTACAATTTGATTAAGTTTGGTTAGCCAACCAATTAAATCCAATCTTTGAACCGCACAACCTAGTCATGAGGTTAAACATGACACCCACAGGCTAAAAGGAGTTTTTTATACATATTTATATATTTATGTGATTAGGACCATTTATTAGGCCTAAATAATTATTTGAAGGAAAAGTATGTATATATACATGACCCTATTTAAAAGGCCTACATGATGATTTATAGTGAAGGAAAATATACACATATATGTGAACAGTTAAATTATTAAATGAATTTTTACACTGTAAATCTCATCTTAGCCACACACTGATAATAAGCTGGTCTTTACTTACTGAGCGTCGTCTCACTCCAACTATTATTTCACATTACAGATAGCTATGTAGGACGTACTGGAAATCAGACATAACGAGCATCTGGGCGAGATTAGAGAATGTAGTTTAGAATAAATGTTTGTATGATACTAATTAAAAATGTTCCTATATTTCACATAATGTAAATATTGTTATTAAAGATACCCATGTAAATACGATTGATTAGTACTCTGGTGTATAATATTCGAGGTTATATTTAATTTTGCTGCTTATATTAATTAATTCATGAAAAATCGCACCCTCGGACCCAATTGGAGTTCGGGGTGTCACAATTATTGTATTAGAGCCTAGGATATAGGTTCTGTAGACTTTAAGAGTAATTTTTTTCTAGAGTATAGGTATGAACTATGATAAGGGTAGGAATGGGTATGTTAAGGATATTTTTAACCTATTATTTTGATACGCTGTAATTTATGATTCTAAAATAACTTTTGTCTCTTTTTCTTCAGAATGGACCCCATAGATAACAACATAAATGCTGAAGGAAGTAATAATAATATGGGGGCTTTCAAAGAAAAAGACATTAATTCTACTACGGTGCTATGTGAGGTAGCCTAGTAGGTTATGACAGAAATTCTACGGAGCTCTAGGGGATAGAATTGTCCACCCATTGATGAGGATTGTACAATTGAACAGTTTACCCACATGAATCCCCCAACTTTTGAAGGAAGAGCTGATCCAATCGTTGCAGAAATTTGGATCAAAAAAATGGAGTTACTGAAAGTCCTTTGTTGTACGCCACTTTCAAAACGGCTGGCGAGGCCAAATGTTGGTGGAATTCCATCTGGAACAAAGGTCAAAACTAGCAACCCTTACATGGGAATGCTTCAAGAAGATCTTCTTTGAATGATATTTCCTCACTTCCACTAGATATGCCAAGGCAAAAGAGTTTAAAAATTTAATCCAAGGGAACTTGATCATTCATCAATATGCGGCAAAGTTTATTGAGCTATCTCGACTCACCTCTTACTTAATTCTAGATGAATCAAAGAAGGCTCAAAAATTTGAAGAAGGTTGGAGTCTGAGGATTTATGAACAGGTGGTGGCGTTTCAAATCAAAGACTTCTCCAAGTTGGTAAACAAAGCAACGATAAAGGGAAAAAGTCTACGAAGAAGTGCGGAACTATTCAACCAGAGAAAGAGGCCCATGCTTCCAGGGTTTCCCTTTGGTACAAGTCAAGCTCCTTGGAAGAGAAACAATAATAATGTGGGCTAGAGACAACCAATGGTGAATCAAACTTATCAAAATAATCCACCAAGCTCCCTTTGTCCTAAATGCAATAAAAGACATTGGGGTGAATGCCGGGGTGGGTTAATTATCTGCTATCGATGCGGTAAATCCGGCCACATTGCACGAGACTATCATGTGCCGCTGAATAATGCATCCACCTTTTATCAATACAAGGGAAACAATTAGGCACCTCGAGGCAACTATTAAAAGAACACCGCGTAGGCACGTGTCTATTCTCTTACTCCAGAAGATGCAGAAAATGCTAGTGATGTGGTAACAGGTAATATTTCTATATTTTCGAAAAAACAATTGTATTATTTGATTCTAGAGCAACGCATTCCTTTATATCTATGGAGTATGTTAAAATGTACGAGGTAAGAACTCAACCATTAAATGCTGAATTATCTGTGGTTACACAAACGGGGACCTCGATAGTATGTAGAAAGATTATTAAAGGTTATCCAATTTGTATTCAGGAAAGAATGTTATCTGCTAATTTAGTAGTATTTAATATGCATGGGTTTGATGTAATTCTAGAGATGGACTGGCTAGTTTCCAACTATGCTAGTATATATTGTCATAAGAAAAAGTGGTGTTCAGACCTCTAGGAGAGTAAGAGTACAAATTTGTTGGATCATGTGTGCGCTCCTCACCATAAATAGGCTTCTCTTGGATGGATGTCAAGGGTACCTACCATCTATAAAGGAAACACCAAAGGAAGAACTAAATCTTAAGGATATCCCAATAGTGAGGGAATTCTCAAATGTATTTCTTGAGGACTTACTTGGGTTACCTTCCGATCGCAAAATTGAGTTTGCTATTGATCTACTTCCAGGAACTGCACTGATCTCTAAAACTTCATACAGAATAGCCCCATCATAATTAAAAAAATTGAAGGAGTAGTTACAAGAGTTGTTAGACAAGGGTTTCATTAGACCCAGTGTATCACCATGGGGAGCAACGATACTATTCGTTAAAAAGAAAGATGGGTCGATGAGAATATGTATTGATTATCGGGGAATAAATAAGGTGACGATTAAGAACAGGTACCCACTACCCCGCATTGATGACTTCTTTGATCAATTCCAAGGAACACAAGTCTTTTCTAAGATCGATCTCCGATTAGGTTACCATCAAGTAAAAATCAAGTTAGAGGATGTTCCAAAGACCACATTCCGAACTAGATATGGTCACTAAGAATTTTTTTTTTCATGCTATTCAGATTCACTAATGCTCCTACTGCATTTATGGATCTTATGAACAGGCTCTTTCATGAATATCTAGATCAATTTGTGGTGGTTTTATTGATGATATCTTGATTTATTCGAAGAGTCCCAAAGAACATAATAACCATTTGAAGCTAGTACTCCAAGTGCTAAGAGAAAAGAAACTCTATGTCAAACTTAAGTGAAAGTTGAGGTGTAGTCCCAAGAGGAGGGGGTGAATTGAGTTTAAAAATTTTCTTTAAAATATTTTTATGAATTCTTAAACTCTTTTAATTCTTTCAATGGATTCTTAACTTTTTGTTAATTTAGCAATCACACAAAAACTTAGTTCTTTTTATTCAGTCCACAACCACATAATTAAACAAAAACTTAATTAACCAATCAACCAACCAAACCAATCAACCATAATATATTCAACCAAGATATGAGATTAAGCTCTTATACAAGTTTTAGCTTTTAGAGCTCTGTGTATGTTTGTAAGCTCTGTAAATAATGACATTTGATTCAAAGCAAACCATAACTCAAATTCCCAATTAACTCAGAATTTAAATAAACTTCTAGTTAATTTGTCTTTGGGTGTTAATCAATCAACGTACTCACTTTGAGGTTTCCGTAAAGATATTGATCAACCAAAGTACTCCCATTCAGTTTCCAAAATCCCAAAACCAAATTAATCTTTAGTTTTTATGATTAAGAAACTTAAATCATCCACGCAGTTAATATATGCTGAAAATTAAAAAGTGTAAGGGAACGAGAGAGTGAGACCACGGTTTTTACGAGATTCGGCTTATCCCCAGCCTACGTCCTCGCCTTTAGCCAATACCACCAAAGGATTTCACTATACCTGTTCCTTTCCAGACAGAACAAAACCATTACAAGCGATACCCTATGCTCAAACACTCCTTCACTAAGTTAGAGCAACGCCTCTCCAAACGATACCCCACACTTGGGCACTCCTTTAATAGGCTAGAGTAATCACCTCTCCAAGCGATACCCCACGCTCGGTCAATGATCCAACAACCTGGAATCGTCAAAAACACTGCAAGAATACAAGATAATCGTTGCGTACAAGAACACTCTCTCAAAGAGCAGATTAGTACAAATTCAGCACTATATACTTCAATATTTAAAATTTTGAATGGGAGTAGTATGAGCCAAATAGGTTTTGAAAATTTTGAGAGAATTTTGGTTTAATGATTTTGCTAATCCACCCTTAATTTTGCAAATGAGCTTGTATATATAGGCATAGGAAAAATTATGACCGTTGGGGACTTAATGAGCGTTATTAAAAAAGTTTTAAGTCTGTTTAAAGAAAATAACCCCATTTAACCACATTAACCTTAGTAAAAAAAAAAATAAACGATCCGAGAGTTTTCGAGTGCTTGACCCAAGGTTTGGGTGCCTGAATAGACACAGTGCAAAAGGTGTTGTTTGAGGTTCGGGTGCTCAAAAATGGGTTCGGTTTTCTGACCGAGGTGATTCCCCAAAAACACCGCGATTCGAGTTCCCGGTCCAACATTCGGTTGACTGAACTCAAGAGTTTGGTCGCCCGAGGCTAGTTTGAACGCTAAGGTTTGGGGGCCCAGGTTGGTGAAAAGTAACCTAACATAGGTTTGATCGACTGAGGAAGATGTGTACAATATGGTTCGGTTTGCCGAATGCAGGTCAACATGTTGACCCATCCACGGTTCGGTCGCCTGAGGTGTTTTGAACACCACAGGTTCAGTCGCCCGACCTCTCACAAATTTTGCATTTATGTTCATTTTTACTTCAATTAATTCCCCTAATATGTTAAGTGATTTTGGGGACATCTTTTGTGCTAGTTCTAGGACCTAGGGTCTTTCTAAGGTCTTTTGAGGACATCGAAAAAATTTGGCGTTGGTCGACCGGGTGATCCCTAAGGTCTTTCTAAGGTCTTGAGCTTATAGTCCTACATGCATGATATGCAGATTATTACTGACCTTTTCTTAATTAAAATTATAGACCCAAACAGAAATTACAACAAATAAATATGTCGAGGTGTTCCTTTTCTTCAAGTTACTGCATGCTATCAATGTGTTCCAGCTTAGTATGATCCCACACACAAACTTAAAAGTCATCAAATACCAGAGTATTTGTCATTATCATAATTGAGAATGACCCATAGGGTCAACATGGTCCCAACTTACGGCCCGAGTGTTATTGTAGGGACATCTATGTACCTGATATACTTCTTAATAGATATATATACGCATCGGAAAACATAAACATCCATCAAACTATTACTAGAGTTCTAACTTTCTGATAGATACATACAACTATTCTAACATCCATATACAATACTGTATGATACTCGACGCATCCTTGAGTCTTACAACATTTTACAAGTTCTAAAAACCTATAACATAACTTACAAAATTGAGCTCGTGGAGACGCTCACTCAAAACAGATTGCTACCCTGCCCCAGTCCTTGCTAATCTCAACCTCGATAAGAACCTGAAAAGACAGTTTGTATGATAGGGTGAGACACCTCTTGTAAAGGACGATTAAGCTAATAACAGTGTGTGGCCAGCTTGCTTTAAGTGTTTAACAAAAACATAAACATATATAATCATCGTTTCCATAATTGTAAAATATGTACCCCGTTTTCATCATATGAACAACCCCATAGTATATAACAACAATTACATAAATGTACAGATATTCAAGATAGGACACGCCCTCAAACTCTATACCATGTATAAATCCCCACAATCTGGGTTGACCGCCCCTAGTGTCTCAACACAGCTCGGGTACACGATCAAGAGGCAAACTCACACTAAGACCACCCCTACTATCTCAATACAGTTTGGGTTCACATAGATCAAGAGTATGGTACCCTTACTGGCAACGGACTCGTGCCTACACTATTAGTCCCCAGGGTTCCTAAAGCATATCGTGCAATTTAAGCAATTTAAACACTCTTTTGAAATCATTTCACAAAACACATCATTACATGAAATCTAATTCGTAGCCCATCAAATAAACTTCCTGCATTTTCACAACAGTTCCAATTTTTCACAACATCAACACCTGCCACACAGTTTTCCACATTCGAAAACAACCCGAAAGTAAATATAAATAGTTAATATCACAGTAAATGTTTTAAACAAAGAAAACAACATTTCCAATCGGTGAAAAGGTCCGGAATGACAAGTACAATATTCTAAAAATATAACATTTCAATTTAACCAATTGGTTTTGAAAATAAAGCCGATTTATCGAACCGAGGCCCGAAAATCCTAAAACCGCCATAACTCGATATCTAAGAGTTATTTCAATATTTCAATCGATTTATATTGTATAAATCACTATATTAAAATAACCCCCTTACTTGCATGTGAATTGAAGTCCAAAATGACCCGGAACTCAAGCCCTAACTTTTCGAACCCTGTACCTAAACGGTTCAAAACAACAACACGAAAACCCTGAAACCTAATACTTGAAGAACAACACTTCAGTATAATCTCGTATACTACAGATCTACTGGACCAAAAGCAAAAATCGAACCTTACCTCGATTTTTGGGAAAAACTTAGAAATCTCCGAAATGAAATTTTGATCTGTAGGACCTGTAGAGATTCCTTCCCTAATCCACGTAGCGACGTTGGACCTAACTTAACCTTTAAGTAATCAAAATAAATATCTCCTCCAAGATATTTATATATAAATATCTCAAAATATCTTCTCCAAAATATCTCCTCCAAAATATCTCTTTATTTATTATATATATATATATATATATATATATATATATATATTGTGAGGGGGGGCCTTTTAAAGGCAACCTCATTTTGCTCCTTGTTTGTCATCATCTTAAAGAAGGAGATTGTTGGCCTATCTAAGTTTCATCTCGTTTTGATAATGATAAATCAAGGCATCTAATTGTGCTATTAAGTATGTTCATAGGAATTAAGATTTTTAAGCACAATAAAGAGATGCAAAATGGAAGCCATGAAGCATACAAGACTATGTTATTTAGCTATGAACATGGAGCTTATAAGGACCAAGCTTGAAGACTATGGCTATGATCATGGAGCTCATGAAGTCCAAGCTTGAAGACTTAAAAGAATTTTTCTTATGTATATTGCTAATAGGACCTATGTGAGTATACTATCATTGATTATATGAAGAAACTCATAGGTGACCTTAGTTGGACCCTAGGCATTCTATAATTTCATGAAAATTATTTTATAAATGTGCAAAAATTATTTTAAAGTGTTAAAATCATTTTTGGAATGAAAAACTAAGGGTCTTGAGGTTTAGGAAGTTCATGCGACTGAAGCAAAGCATTTAGTCGACCGAATTGCCACTAGAAGTGCACAATATGAATTCTAGGCAATTTGGGCAACCGAACCATAAAGGTCGGGTGATTGAGTTGCTACTGAATTTTGGAAATTCCAGCTCTGGAAACTCAGGCAACCGAACACAGAGCGACCGAATCTAGAAGTCAATTGATCGTAAATCTCTACTGAATTTTGTGATTTTCATCTCTAGAGAATTCAGACAACCAAATCCCAATTCGAGCGACCGAGTTGGCGGGATTCAAGCCATAACGGCTAAAAAACAACTAGTTTTGAAAGCAATAAATTATTTTTGAAAGCCCAATGGTCATAAAACGGCTAGTTCATTATCTTGCCTATAAATACAAGTTTCTAAACTTGTTTTAAAAGGAGGAGAAAAGATTGGATTTGATTTGTATTATTATTGGTATCACTTATACTTGAATCCAAGCTTTTGATCTTTGTTGAAAGATCTTGTCAAGCACTTTGCAAATTCTTTGTTCATCTTTCAAGTGCTCACCTTCTAGTTACTCTTTGAGCTTCATTCGTAATCATATTGAGAGTGTATTAGCTTGCCATTTTTTTTGTACTAATCCATTCAAATTTAGAGCATTCTTTGTATATCAATTTCTAATGATTCCACTTGTAAAGGCATCTTTGCCTATTGAAGGAGAGAGACATTTTTGCCTAGTGAAGAAGAAAGGCATCTCCGCCTATTGAAGGAGAGAGACAACTTTGCCTAAGTAAAGGAGAGAGGCATCTCCGCCTATTGAAGGAGAGAGACAGCTTTGCCTAAGTAAAGGAGAGAGGCATCTCCGCCTATTGAAGGAGAGAGGTTTTCTCCACCTATAAAAGGAGTGTTTAGTGGAATCCTCAAGTGTGTTACTTGAGGTAAGGACGTAGGCACGGATAGCCGAACCTTATAAAAATACGGTGTTATTCTCTCTTCCTTTAACTCTTTAAATTTGAGCATCTTTACATTCATATATATATATAGTGAATATTGATATCATTTGCGTTGTTAGATCACTTGCTTGAAATCGTAGCAAAAATCGTTTAAGTACTTGCATAAATTTTTAAATATCCAATTTACCCCCCTCCCCTTTTGAGATTACACCTCAACTCACACCACATACCCCCAATGTTGTCATATGTCAAGTAACAACCACATTGGCAGTTGGTGGTTGATAGTTATTTTTTAACTTGATTTTTTAAAACTCAAATTCAATCTCCCTTCCATTGGAAATCTATAAAAGGGCCTATTGGGAGAGAGATTGGATCATGTCCAAGTAGGGGCAATAATAGGATTTCCAAATATTTTCATGGGGGTCAAAAGGAGACTTGTTGAAAAAGAAAAAGGAGAAAAAACTGCAAATTTCTCCTTTTGTTTGGGTATTTGGGGAGTGAATTAAAGTAAGGGTATCCTCCACTTTCTCTAACCATCTACTTTATTCATTTGCATTTATTTTATGAGTTTTTGTGTATTGAAGCATATTGATGTTTCCTTGTATGTTTATGTTCAATGCTTAATGATTTTAAAAATTGTATGACATGTTTTTATCTTGATTGCATAGAAAACCCATCTTTGAAAGTCAAAATAGCATGTTTATGTGGATGTTTGCTTGCAGGTAGTTGATCAGCTCATTCAGGCAATTGACCACCCCCCTGCTGTTTGAAAAAGTAATCATTGGCAACTTTTTTTTTTTATTTTCTCTATAATTTAAAGTGTTTTTGGATTTCTACAATCAGTATAGTACATTTGCTTTGATTTAAATATCATTTTACTAGAAGTTTTCATGGTTTCTCTATAATTAAAAAAAAAAACAATTTTTTTTTATCAAAAAATGATTTCATGCAAAATTTTCACAAAAGCTTTCATGCTTTTGTAAAGTTTTCAAAATATTTTTGGAGTTATACATTCATGATGTGACTTTTGGATGTTTTACAACTTTCAAGCAAAATTTCAAGGTGGGTTTGTGGTTCTGTCTCTCTAAAAATCTATACTTTCTAAAGTTAGATTTTATGATTTTCCTTTTAAAGAAATCAAAACATCCTTTTAAAAAATTTAATTTTTTAATGAACCATTCATGATGCCGCTATTGAATGGATTAGAAAGCCTCTTTTCTAAAAGATAAAAGGAGAGTTTTCAAGTTGAGTTTTATGATTTTTCTCCCAAAGAAACCAAATCGTTCAAATTCAAGAGTTTTCACAAAAACAATTCAAAAAATGTTTTTAAAATTGAAATTTAAAATATTTCTTAGGAACTATAGATTACTTGATTTTGAGGATATACAGGCAGTCTAATTTGTATATCTAACCATACCAAATAAAAAATCAAAAGGTCACTTTCTTCTGTTCTTTATTTTTCTAATTTATGCATATTTATATATTCATTTTGAATAGACAATAAGTTGTAAGATTTTCATGAGGTTAAGTCCTCTCTATGGATCCTATAAAATCCTTTCCAAAGGAGTTAAGGATTGGAAAATTTTTGAAACAAATAAACAAAAGAAAAAGAATTTGAAGAGGAGCAATCTCTGCAAGTGGTCGACTGTATGATCCTACAATACGATTTTTCAAATGTTTTCATGTTTTGAGCATTTTTTTCAAAAAGAAAAAATTCTTTTTAAAAAGGGGAACTACACACACATACTTAAGATAAGTATGATAAGTATTCATAGAATTGGTACTTTGGAGTGCTAATTCTTTAAATTCCAATAAAAATAAATTACCTTCCCAATTCAAAAAATTACTCCTCAACCTAGTCTCTTTTCAAAGAAGTTTTTTTTTTTCTTTTTCTTTTCAAAACTAAAATAAAATAATTGCTTTCTAGATAAATAGACAAGTTAGAGAACCAATGATTTGATTGTCTATATTTGCTCGGTTCGTAAACAGTCATTAAAATGCTGACAATCAAAATAGGTTTCCTAAACTTGATGTCGACAATATGCAAAGCATTAATTTCACATAGTAGCCTCCAGAAAGGATAGAGCAAGTTTTGAACTTCGTATAAGTTAATCAAATTAAATAATATCATAATATAATTAATTAATTATATATGCATGTTGGTCTTTCTAGCATGTGTTGTCAATAAACTTAATGCGATTATAATTTTATTCATTTGGTAAAAAGACAAGTGGATTTAGCGTTAACAATAAAACCATAAAGTACCTCCTTTATAAAAAATGCTACATTTACCAATTTTCCAAAATTTATATAGGAAGTTAGAAAGTATAATTTTTTTAAAAAAATTATTTTTCTGAGTTGGAAATTTGAAAATAAGTTATAAGTTTTTAAAAAACTAAAAATAGAAAATGAAGACAATTTTCCACAATTGAACATATCCTAAATATCTTTAAAAATGTTATTGTAAACAAATTAATATATTTGAATTTGAACCAAAAAGAGGAGAATGCAACTCAAATATTTCCCACAATGTACAAACAACATTCTTCAAGTTCATAATTAGCATCCAATTTCATTTGTCTATCAATAGAGTTTAGCATCATATAGATTTCTTTAGATTGACAATGTGTTTTATCGTGAGCTATGAATCTATGAAGGGTTCTAGATATCTCCACAAAACTACACCCAGGAGACTTCTTCACCCCTCTACTCTCCATGGTTTCTCGCATTGTTTTTGCATCATCCCACCGTTTGACAACAGCATAAACGTTTGATAAACCAATATATCGACCATCGTGATTGGGCTCCAACTCGATAAGCTTCTTCCCGACTATTTCTGCAAGATCTAATCTTCCTCGATTTAGACACCCATTCAATAAAGCACCTAACATGGAAGCAGTTGGTTCTATTGGCAATTGACATATAAATTGGTATGCCTGGCCCAAGCAACCTGCTCGAGAGAGAACATCAACCAGGCAAGCATAATGCTCACTCTTAGGAGTCATGCCATGCTTAGAAAGGGACTCAAAAAAATACCAAGCTTCCTTCACCAGTCCCCCATGGGCACAAGCACATAACAAGCATAAGTATGTGATTTCATCCGGAATTATACCCATTATTTGCATTTCTGTATACAAGTCAAGTGACTCTTTAACCAATCCATGAGTTGCAAGTCCCCCAATTACTGCATTCCAAATTAAAACATCGGATTGTTTACCTGAAACCCCACGAAACACAACCAGAGCCTCCTCTATTGCCCCACACTTGGCATACATATCCACGAGGGATGTGCGCAAAACCAAAGTTAATGGCAATCCGTTCTCCATCATGTAATGATGCATCATCCTACCTTGCTCAAGTGCACCAAGGTGGGCACAAGCACACAACACACTCACCATAGTCACCTCATTAGCCTTTGATCCTAGAGCCTGCATTTGTTGAAAGACTGCCAATGCCTCCCTATAATCCCCATCTTTGACATACCCATCAATCAAAGAGCTCCATGATACCACATCCCGCTCTGGCATTAATTCAAATACTTCCCGCGCCAAACTTAAGTCTCCAAACTTTGCATAAGCATCCAACATGGCATTCCACGAAACCAAGTTCCTATTAGGCATTTCATCAAACACCTTACATGCATAAACTAAGGCCCCGCATGTACCGTACGCATGAACCAAGGAATTCCGAACAAACCGATCAAACTCATACCCACTTTTCACAACGTGGCCGTGTACAGCCACTGCAAGCCGAACGTCCAACAAGTGCGCAGATGCCTTCACAAGAAAGGGGTATGTTAAGTGATCGGGTGAGAACCCAACGCGTAACATTTCAACAAAAACTGAAACTGCTTTGTTGGGCTTCTTGCTTTTTGAGTAGCCCCTAATAACGGTGTTCCAATTAAAGACTGTTGGATTCGATAGTTGAAGGAAAACACGACATGAGTAATCCATGTCGCCTGAATCAGATGTTGCAGCGAAGGAAAGAATTCTTGATGCAAAAGAATCATTCTGAAAGAGGCCAAAAGTGATAACCGGAGCGTGAATTTGTCGCAGCTCGAACATTGATTTGCAACTATCAAGGAGAGTGATTAGTGTGCGAGTTAGGTTGGCATTTCCAACCAGCGGCAAAACATTCGACATTGACGAGGTGGAACTTTGGCAGGAAAAGGAAAAAGAAAGGATTTGGAGTTAGTTTCTGCAAATCCCTCGTTTGGCTTGGGCGTGGGCAAGAACTATGGCCGCGTGCATCCATCGATTGGCTCGAAAATCATTATATGTGACTCATCATGGATTGGAGATGATTCCGAAGACATCGAGCTCAATAAATTATTTGAAGATGGACTATCCATCAACATATTTAATCAAATAATTTATTAACATGCTTATCTTTTCTCTTTTTAGCCTTTGTTTTCTTGTATTATCTTTTTAAAGTTGGTTCATTTTGTCCTCGTAGAAAATCAAAACCTATTTTGATCCTTGAGAATATTGTTGATTACAATGAAAGCACTTTGTCTAACCTTGTGTCATGGGCTAAGCTTGTTCAGGGCATTATGCTTGCCTATGACTGCTTATCTCGTGTGTTTGGGATGGGTTTCCATCATGTAAATACTAGTGTAGGGTTATTTTCTAGTATTTCTTTCATTGTAAGCCAAATAAGGCAGTATGACTCCTCGGTCACTTTGATGTTTCCTAGTGCTAGAGTGAGAATGACCTAGAAAGCTCTTTAGGGGAGGGTGAGTGTTCATCAATTATTGTAAAACTCACTAGCAATTGTCAACGTGCTTAGCCTACTTGCCTCCCTCGCTAAGTACAACATGTCAACGGAGGATTTGTTAATGAATTACGTTTGCTTCAATATTTACTGCTTGGTTGCCACGGCTTTCATGAATTGATTATTATTTCCGCTGCTATCTGATTGAATGTTAATGAAAGTGCTTCGTGGATGAATGTTGGTAAACAAAAGGTTGGCTAGTTAAGTAAGAGTGCTTTAGCTAGCGCCGCACGGCCCTTCACAACGGTGTGAAAAAGGCGGACCGTGACATTTGGTATCAGAGCCCAAGTCGGTGACACTTGGTGAGAGCCCAAGGTTGAGTTGCTACGTGAATTCGATTGCCTTCGTTGTTGGATTTGGGAAGCTTTGGTAAGTGACCATGGCACCAAACACTGCTGAGAGGATTAGCGTGCTGGAAGCACAGGTTGAAGAGTCAACCAACACTATGGCCGCGGAGGTGGCCCAGATGAGAGAACTTGTTGATGAAGTGAGGGGATCACAAAAACATCAAGCAGGTTTGATAGGAGACATGTCAGAGGACTTTCGCCACACTGTGGAAACTTTGCAAGCCCGGATGGCAGATCTGGTTGCAAAGGTAAATGTGATGGTTCTTGCTATGGGGAACTCCAACACTTCGGGAGTTAGCAAAACCAAGGTGCCAGAACCCAGGACGTATGGGGGTGCCCGAGATGCCAAGGAGTTAGAGAACTTCTTGTTTGATGTGGAGCAGTACTTTCGCGTTGTGAGGATGGCCTCAGAACAGGCAAAGGTGGATACTGCGACCATGTACTTGGTTGGTGATGCCAAACTGTGGTGGCGTACCAAGTACCGAGAAATTGAAAATGGAAACTGTGTGATTGATAGTTGGGCAGACTTGAGGAGAGAGCTCAAGGCCCAATTCTTTCCTGAAAACGTTGAGTATAATGTAAGGAGAAAACTGAGAGATCTCAAGCATACAGGGTCAATCAGTGAATATGTGAAACAATTTTCTGCTTTAATGTTGGGTATTCGGGATATGTCGGAGAAGGACAAGTCGTTCTATTTTCTAGAGGGGATGAAACCGTGGGCAAGAACTGAACTTCATAGGCAAAGGGTTCAAGACTTGTCAACTACACAAGCGGCTGCAGAACGCTTGACAGACTACGCTGGTGATGAGACCACTTCGTCCAAACGGTTTGGCGGAGAGGGAAACGGTGGAAAGTCTTTCAAGAATGGCAAACCCAAGAGTGGGGGAGCCGACTCTAAATCATCAACCTCACAGGAAGCTTCGTCGTCTCAAGGGTTCAACACACCCAATGGAAAGGGGAAGAGTAAAATTGAGTGTTTCTTGTGTCGGGGTCCTCATAGAGTTTTTGAGTGCCCTCACAAAGCATCACTTAATGCCTTACAAGCTTCCATTGTAGAACAGGCAGTGGAAGACGATGGGGAAGAGGATGATGCCCCTAGGGTGGGTTCAGTGCGGTTAGTGAACGCATTGGAAAAGCAGGCAAAAACACCAAAAGTTACACGAGCAAAAGGGATAATGTTTGTGGACTTGAGGATAAATGGGAAGAGTACTCGCGCTATGGTGGATACGGGAGCTACTCATAATTTTGTTTCGCAGTTGGAAGCAGGAAGACTCAACTTATCCTTAGAGAAGGATACAGGACGCGTGAAAGCAGTTAACTCTGTAGCCAAGCCTACTCTGGGAGTAGCCAAGCAAGTGGCTATAAAGCTTGGACAGTGGGAAGGTCATGCGAATTTCACAGCGGTGCCATTGGATGACTATCCAGTCATTCTAGGAATGGAGTTCCTAATGGGGACGAGGGCAGTGCTGATGCCTTCGGCTGGTTCCTTATGTCTAATGGGAGATCACTCGTGCATGGTGCAAGTCGTTGCAACGAAAGGAGACGAAGGGAAGTCCCTTTCAGCCATACAGCTCAATGAAGGATTGGGTCAGGGTGAGCAGACACGTCTAGCCACGGTGGTGGTAGACAAAGAAGTAGGCCAAGAGCTGGAGCCTACGACCATCCAAGCGGTGTTGGATGAGGATAAGGAGGTGTTGCCGGATAAGCTGCCTCAAAATTTGCTTTCACGACGGACTGTGGAGCAAGAGATCAAGTTGTTATCAGGAGTGAAACCACCTGCTAAAAGGCCATGTTGGATTGCGCTTAGACAGATAGTAGAGTTGGGGAAACAACTTGATGAAGTGGAAGCGGGATGTGTTCGCCCTTCCAAAACACCGTTGCGAGCATCGGTGTCGTTTCAGAGGAAACATGAAGAGCATCTACGGAAGGTGTTCGATAGGCTGAAGGGAAACAGTCTGAATTTGAAGAAGGAGAATTTCTCTTTCGCTCGGCGGAGCAACAAATTCCTTGGTTAATTCGTTGAACAAGGTCGTATCCGGAGGGGTATGGAGAAGGTAAGGATGAATCAAGAACGGAAGATCCCCACAACAGTGAAGGAGTTGCGTTCCTTTCTTGGCCTTACTAGTTACTACAGGAAGTTCGTTAAGGGGTATTCGCGGAGAATGACTCCAATGACAGGACTACTGGGGAGGTATTATTGGCCGCACACACGGGATGATGTGGTTGATTATACCAAAACTTGTCTCACTTGCCAACAAGACAAGGGGGAGCGGAAGAAGTATGGTACTTTCAAGGCCGCACCAAAGTACTGTTCGGCAGAGGGGACGACACAATTGTTCCTTGTGACTGTTGTGAAACATTGGGGTATTCCCCAAGTTATTATTTGTGACCAAGATTTAATGTTCACTGACAACTTCTTGACAGAGTTTTTCAGGATATTCAGGTCACACCTTGACATCTCTTCGAGTTATCATCAACTGACAGACGAACAGATGAAGAGATTCAGAGAGCTACTAGATGAGTACTTGCGCCATTGTGTCAATGACAACCAGAAGAGTGGTGTGCAACTACTTGATGTGGATCCATTCTGTGACAACGCCCAAAGGCGCTCAACAACCAACAAGAGCCCTTTTGCGCTTGTTACAGGCCAGCTGCCACTGTTACCTCACACAGTGGGTGAGCCGTATAGACGAAAGAGTCCCAGGGCATACATCTTCACCAGCGAAGGGAGAAAGAATGCAGAGTTTGCCCAAGCCTATCTGGAGAAAGCTTCTAAGCAGATGAAGAAGGGGGCAGATCAGGAGAGAAAACCGCAATTTCATGTCAATTGCCTCAAGCCATTCAACGCCAACACCAACGACCTGAGCAGAAGCCAGTCAAACAGTGCAGAGTTGAAGACAGTGCAACCTGACAGACATGATGTTGAAGAGATCCTTGCAGACAGAAAGTTCCTATCCTCAAGGAAGAAGTGACAGAAGTTCCTAGTGAAGTGGAAGTGCCTTGATGATAAAGAAATCAGCTGGATTTCTGCGGAAAGATTTGAAGCCATTCGTGGACAAAGTTGAAGTGTACCTATCGCCAAAAGTCTACGAGGACGTCGACCGCATAAGTGGGGGAGAATGTCACGGGCTAAGCTTGTTCAGGGCATTATGCTTGCCTATGACCGCTTATCTCGTGTGTTTGGGATGGGTTTCCATCATGTAAATACTAGTGTAGGGTTATTTTCTAGTATTTCTTTCATTGTAAGCCATATAAGGCAGTATGACTCCTCGGTCACTTTGATGTTTCCTAGTGCTAGAGTGAGAATGGCCTAGAAAGCTCTTTAGGGGAGGGTGAGTGTTCATCAATCATTGTAAAACTCACTAGCAATTGTCAACGTGCTTAGCCTACTTGCCTCCCTCGCTAAGTACAACATGTCAACGGAGGATTTGTTAATGAATTACGTTTGCTTCAATATTTACTGCTTGGTTGCCACGGCTTTCATGAATTGATTATTATTTACGCTGCTATCTGATTGAATGTTAATGAAAGTGCTTCGTGGATGAATGTTGGTAAACAAAAGGCTGGCTAGTTAAGTAAGAGTGCTTTAGCTAGCGCCGCACGGCCCTTCACAACGGTGTGAAAAAGGCGGACCGTGACACCTTGGTATGAGGAATAAGAACCATCAAATAAGCTTTTAAGAATGATGGAGCATGAAGGGAAGCATATTAAACCACATGTAGAGGGTATAAAAGTCTCGAACTTGGGAACAGAAAACGCTTTATGGGAGGTGAAAATGGGTACTTCGATAAATCCACAAGTGAAACGAGAAGTAGTGGATTTACTACATGAATACAAGGATATATTCGCATGGTATTATCAAGATATGTATGGTTTGGATACAGATATAGTGACTCATTAGATACTAGTGTGGCCTACTTGCGAGCTTATGAAATAGAAGCTCACAAGAATGCACCCAAAATAAAAAACAATTCTCAAAGTTAAAAGTGTAAAAATAATAGTCAGAGTAGCATGTTAAAATAAACACGTGCAGTGGAAGAAATCATTACCTCTTGTCATTGTACTCAACTTGTGAAACTAGAAGACTAGAATATCTTCTTGTCTCCGAACCCAAAAAGAAAACTACTATTTTGTGAAGTGTTTTCTAACCTTTTCCGTAGACTTCATGGGATAGTATGATGGAATACATAGGCCCTTATATATAGGAAAAACTAGGGACCCTTCATCTAATTCTTATAACCTTTCAGCTTCCTCATTATTTGCTTCATCCATCAAAGAGCAAAATATGAAGAGTTTTTAATTTTTCACAAATTAAGAATGTCTATACATATCTCATTAAAGTATGGGGCACATGGAAACCATCAATACATGTATATGAAACTTTATGGGGTATTGAAACCACCAATATTCATGAGTGTAGAATGTGAACCACTTTAAGAAATAATATAATTGAAATTATATATATATATATATATATATATATTTACATTCTCCCACTTTATTTACATAAACATATTCTTTATCCTCGTGAGACATGATAAAATTTTAATTGCATGCACATATTCTTTATTGTGAAAACTCCCACTCACTTAAGACATACTACACAAGGAACCATAGCAGTAGCGCTTTATTTATCAAGCATTCCCATCCATGATCACAATGTATAATATTTCTTAAGTAAGCACTTTAGGGAAAATTTCATAAATGATCAAAGTCATTCAGGTTCTACCTTAATATCTCGATGGATATGATGAATTTATCTTTATACGCATAAAAACTGAATAATTCATCAAAATATCTCTCTGTTTGACAAAAAAATCAATAAATACAAGATAAGAGAAATTAAACGCCACAAAGGCCCATATGACCCTTAAACTGCTTAACTCGTGAACCTTTGGTCATTGGATTCACAATCATCAAGTTTGTAGAGGTGACTGTAAGAAAACTTTTCTTGATGTTCTTTCTCACACTTAGATACTTTATGTCGATATGTTTGCTTCTACTTCCACTTTTATTGTTCTTAGAAAAGAATACTGCAGCAGAATTATCACAGAGAATCTTTATCGAGGTATTGAAACCACCAATATTCATGAGTGTAGAATGTGAACCACTTTAAGAAATAATATAATTAAAATTATATATATATATATATATTTTTACAAAAAGTAGAAAAAATACATTTTTAAAAATAATCACCTATGAAGTGGTTGAGGGTGAAAAAATGTTTTGTTTTCTAATTTTGACAAGGTTTCATGGTTCTACTTTTGCAAAGAATTTTTTTCTTAAAAATCAATGTTTTATAATATATATAAACCAATTACTTCAAGTGTTTTCAAAAATCATTACAATGTTTTCAAAAAAACTTGAATCCATCTCTCCTTGACCCTAAAATGATCAAAGTGTCAAAAGATTAGAATTGGTGCACTTAATAATCCTTAAGTCAAGCAACTAAATCATAGGGAGTCATGTCAACTGAGAAAAAGTCAAAAGGAGAAAAGTTGACTAGGTTCGGTCAGCTGAACCCTTTTCAGCTTAGGCCATTCGGTTGACCGAACATGAAAGTTGACCAGGCCATTGACCACATTCGGGTGCTTGAACATTTCAGTTCAAAACCTGTTCGGACCACCGAACATGGTTTGGGTGATCGAACTAAACTTTGGGCAACCAAAGCTCTTCATCAGGGTGATTTAGCTAACCAAACTAAAATAGTTTATTTCATTCGGGTTACCGAGGGTCTGAATGTGAAAAGTCACCTGAGATTCAGCCAACCAACCCAGTATTCAGCCAACCAAACAGACTCAGCCATGGGGGTACTTATTATGGTTTGGGCAACCGAACATTGGACCGGGCGACCGAACTGCAATCTATACATACTTTGACCACGAAAATAGGTTCATTTTTTCATCTTTCTTAAGAGCTCCTCAGTTTTTCTCCTTTTTTTACTGTCCCCTACACTCATTCCAAACCTAGTTTTTCTTCAGAAAATCACTTCTAGCCATGTCTAGAGATCAAAGGCAAGTTGAATCCGGCATTGCTCTCGAGCAATGGTTTATTTCTGCTGAAAGGAGGATCAAATACGAGAAAGTCTTCAGGCTCAAGGAGCCTATCCTAGGTAAAGTTCTCGACATAGAATTCATGTAGACTCATTTTAATAATGTGCTAGATATGTTCAAGTATCAGGGATGGTACGAATTCATTAGTTTTCTGCCCCATGGGATATATCTCATCCTTGTCAGATTATTTTATGCCAACCTAGGATAGGTCGACCAAGGATGCTACTCGCGGGTTTTTAAGACCAATATTCGATTTGACGACGGATATCTGGCTGAGAATCTCAATATTTAGAGATGAGATTTTGACTGCCCTGACTCGGTCTCTACCTGGAGTAATGAGCAGGATTTCACTGTGAGTACTTTTGTTAATCTGGTTATGGCTAATCATGTGGTTGATCTGAGTCACACCCCCAACTATAGGTTTTTGACACTCGAGGCCAAAGTTATGCACTACCTAATCTCCTATAACATTCTGCCAAAGTTTGGGTCTAAAGATCATGTTTCATACGTAGACTGCTTCGTGATGTGGTGCATCTTTACGAGGAAGAAGCTGGACTTACCGAGACTAATCCTGAAGTGCATGTTTGTGAAGACGGTGGGCAAGAGGATTATTCTACCATACAGGGGCATCCTTACTAGGAATTTTGTCAGAGAGAGAGTCACCAAGACTCTATATGCGGTGTTGAAGAAGATTAAGGGCACTGGAACCTTCTCCTCTACGACCCTGAAGCTGATGAGTTATGAGCTGACCGGCAACATGTGGTTGCCAACCATACCCGAGAGAGGATCAAGGCCATAGGAGGTTCCTCACTAGCAGCCTCACATGCCATCTAATGCTGAGATTATGGTTGCCATCACTAGTCTCATTGCGTCCTTTGATGACTTTAAGATGTCAATTCAGAGCGAGATCAGGGAGCAAGCTTCCTCATCCCAGGAAAGGCAATATGAGTTTTTCGCCGAGTTTGCAGAGTTTCAATTTGTTGTAAAGGTGAACTTCCACATCCTTGGTGAGCGCGTAAGGGAGATGAATGAGGAGGATGACGGTGAGGAGTAGATGGACGCGGGCGGCGATGAAGAAGGGCCTGATGATGGAGAGGCCTAGAGGATGCCTGAGGATCTGCAACTTATATAGTTCATTTCATATATCTTATCTTTTACATATATACACTTGGGTCTATATTAACTATACTGATTTTATTTTTCTTTTGGCTTTTCATTTTCACCATACTCACACACAAATACTTATATTTACTATTTAGTGGTGATTGACTTCAATTTATATATGATGTTTTGCATGCTTTTAAATGTCTTTGATTATTTTTCTTGCTTGATCGATGCCTCCTACATGGTGGATGCAGTTGATGAGTATTGCTTGCTAGTAGAAATTTTAGGTTCTCGCATGCTTAAATTGAATGATATACTATTTGCTTGAATCTTTTTAATGCAGCTTTTTGTATGGGAAATGTCCTATTTACAAATGACATGCTACCTGATTTTCATTTGATATTTCCCAAAATATTCAAACTTTTGCTAAAATATTGATGGATGTGCATGGATAATTTAGCTTGAATTCAAATTACTTGCTCTTAGCTCAAATTAACTTGAAACATCTAAAGCTTGTGCATGTGTTTAAACCTTTTACTGATCATTGGACTTGAATGGCATCTGATTGATGCAAAATTCTTAAAGATTTATATGATAAAATCAATTTTGTTATAAGCAGGTTTCCATGGGAAAAGCTATATTTTCAGACGAAATGCTGTCAAAATTTTCCCAAATTCACTGCACACATCCTATGTTTTTATAAAACTGCGCACTATGATATGAGTTTGTGCTTCTAGAACATTTTTTTTGTACATCATGATTATTCTAAGAATGATTTGTTCTAGCTTACTACAATCATATTGCTGGACTTGAATCCAATCTTTTTTTTTTTTTTTGGCAAACTTTATCCCCAAAATACTTGCAGACTATTTCTAAAACGGGATTTCTTTTAAAGACAAAATTGCATGAAATGATCTTAAAAGCTAATCTTTTGTCATGTTGTGTATTTATAAATTTTAAAATACTTATGTCTTATGCTCAAATTGTAAGAACGGAAAGAGTGCATAAACTGAGGGGGAGTCACTTCACTTAGAAAAATATGGCTCTGAAAAATTAAATGCTATCTCACATCATTCACTGTTATACTCTATGCCTTGTGAGAAACAGCAGGGTACCGATTTTTTAAAATCTTCCCAAATTATATTTTGTATCTAAATGATTATTACTTATTGTTTGCCTATTTGCTCTACTTGTTTTATCTTGGCCCTTTTTGCTATTGCCAAAAGGGGAAGAAGAGGCAAAATTGGGTACTTTTGTAATAATTGAGTTCTTAAATCTCTTTATGCATATTGTTAGGGGGAGCCTTTCTTGGCTATACCTACTTTTGCATAAAGTATTTATCATCATCAAAAAGGGGGAGATTATTGACCTAATTGGTCATATCTCGTTTTGATAATGACAAATACATTAGTACTGATATTTGCCCTGAAATTGCATGGAGGTTCACTCTATGCATGGAATTTAAAAGAA
This sequence comes from Malania oleifera, assembly GCF_029873635.1. Taxonomy (NCBI): domain Eukaryota; kingdom Viridiplantae; phylum Streptophyta; class Magnoliopsida; order Santalales; family Ximeniaceae; genus Malania; species Malania oleifera. Next base: position 82,000,388 of record NC_080420.1, read on the forward strand.
CATTATATCATGATGGCATATGGTGACTCCAAGGGAGAATGAAGAATAATGTGCTTAATTTGTATTTTTTTTATTTTTATATTCTTCATTTTGGACTGTAACATAATATGGTCTGTAATAACTGCATCATGCATGATAGACCTTTATGCTTAGGTTGCCATAGATTGACCTTAGGTTCCTACACACTTAGTGCATAAAAGCCCACTACACTCACATATCATCAGGGGTAAATTTAAATTAAAGAATGGAACTTAGGTTTAAAATCATAAGGGCTTCGGGCGATCGAACCAGGCAAGTCAAATTACCTCGGTCGACCAAACTATTGACTGGTCAAAAAGTTGACTTGCCTTTAGGCGACCGAACTCAAAAGGACTTGAGTGTCCACGGTCAACCGAACTCATACCCTTACTAGACTAAACTTGAAACTAGGCGACCAAACCTCAGACAGATTGGAAAATCATCTTGGTCAATAGACCGAACTCTTGATCAGGCACTTGAATTTCAAAAATCACTTTTTTTCATGTGTTTGTTCGGGCGACCGAACCTATGGCTCAATCGACTGAAACTCTCAGGTTGGCCAAAATTTTACCGTGGTTAATTGGGGTTAAATTGTGTTAATTTTCTTAAACTCTTTTAAAAAAAATTTAATTATTTCCTGTGTATCCCCAATGGTTATAATTTTGGTCTTGCCTATATATATGAGTTCATTTGCTCAGATTAAAAAAGGATTAACACTTTGATTAGAAAAAAATATTCTCTATATTTTTTAGAGAGCTTTTTCAAATACAAAGCTTATACACTCACATATTCATTTGCTAAATCAATCCTTGTGAAAGTTCTTTGAGTGGTTATACATTATTCTTTTTGCTAGGAAACTCTCATTATGTTGTATATTTGATTTTTGGATTGTAAGTTGAGCATAAGGCTTTTCCCCCAATTTTCACTAATAAATCTTTGTGTAGGAAAACCTTTGTAGTTAGATAGTCTTTGCATTTTTGTTGCAAGACTCATCAAACTTGTGTGTTTTTTATTGTGCAAAATCTTTTTCACAAGCATACTTTTCAAATATCTCTTGAGCTATTATTTTGAGAAAATTATTTTTGAGATATCTTGAATACTCTAGTTGAAACTCTTTGAAACTCGTGGTGATTGATTAATATTGATACTTTATTTCAAAGATTGTTTGGAAATACACTCTAGGACTTGATTGTATATTTACATTAGATTGAGTGTTAGCACACTTCATTTGCACTAAGCATAAATTCTATCATCTGGGACTGCATATTTATTTGGACTATATTGTGGTACATATCTGCTTGTATAGAAGTACTTTATTTGTATGTCAAAATTTGAGCTGATTAATTGTATACTCGACGAGTGTTCAGAAGAGAGAGACTTGCCCTGTGAAAAGTTTTGAATTGGCTTAGACCGGTTAGGAAATTTAGGTGTACTATCCTGGTAAGGTGTTGTAAACGGTGCCGCTCCACCAGTTAAGTGAGCCGTAGTGGAATCCTTATGCTTGTGAGCCAAAGCAGGGACGTAGGCAGTATTGGCCAAACCACGATATCAAATTTAGTGTAACTTTTACATTTCCTACATTATATTCTACTTTGTACTTAATTTAATTTCTCTACTGAATATACTGCATATTTGGTTAACACAGTATTGTATCTGGTTGAGCAATACTAAAATTGTGTTGCATGTATTAAAAATTGAGTAATACATCAAATCTACAATTTCATATATACTTATAATGTCTCTAGGTTGCAGAATATTGTTACTAGACTCGTTGACCTAGGAAGAAATTTTTAAATCTCTAATTCACCCCCCCTCTTGGGATTGCACCAAAGTCAACATAAATGCTTACAGATTTTATGTATTTAGTGCAACTTATACACTAAATACATGTCAATGTACTTTTTTTACAATATTTTTATTTCAAACTTGCATTATTATGTGTTTTTTTTATTGATAATCATCACATTTTTACCTTTGAAACAATAACTACTGAAATCTAATAAAAAAAAAAAATGCCGCCCTTCTCTATTAATTTTAACTATTTTTGCTACATTTTTAAAAAAATTTGAAATCATACTTCAAAGCGACATATTGAAACTCCCTTCAAAATTTGTATTTTCAAAACCTAGAAATTTTTAGTTAAAATAAAAAATTGAAGGCAAAAAAACATTAATTTCTCAAAAGTTTGATAAAAAAATTTGAACCTCCATGCAATTCTCAAAATTTCATGAACCTCCATGAACATTTTATTTCTAGGACCTTATAATTATTTCTCGTCCATATGTTAAGAAATCCACTTGTGAGTTTGTCTTACATTGGGGAAAAAAAAAAAAAAAAAGGTGATGGATGGATGCTTATATATATGATTGGGCCCAAAACCCACTAAATTTAAACTTTTGGGTCAAATTGGTGCTCACTCATGTATATCAAACCTCCATAAAAACTCCTCCGATACTAGCAAGTGGTATCAGAACCGACAATTCGTAACTCTAAACGAGTGACATCATAAACAGTTGAGGTATGAAGCTAATTCTTCTAACGTGCTAATTGTTAGAAGACCAAGTATGTGATCGAGGCCAATAAGGATCACTAAGGCCTAGTAGATGGATCCGAAGAAGTGGGAAGTAAGATTGATTTGGAGGCACGTGGTGGTACAATGTGAGGCACATAAGGCATGGGGCCACTTCAGCAACTATTGGATAATTAGGCTTCCTTTCATGAAGGAGATAGTTTTTGCTCAAGGGAAAGAGTTCAAATTGGACTCTAGTGTTCATGCATGTGTTTCTGCAAATATAAACACAGGAAGAAGAGTGGTGATCAGTGAACTCCCATGGTTTCGTGCTCTTTTCATGGTTAAGTAGTGGCTCATAATTAGTTGCATGACAAGTAATAACGTTCATTCAAAGGGAAGTAGTTGGAACTCACAAGTGAGTTGAAAATTATTAAGAAATCCACTCAGGAGTTTGTCTTACATTGGAAAAATAAAGGATGGATGTTTATGTACATGGTTGGGCACAAGACCTAATATACTTAAACTTTTAAGTCAAGTTGGTGCGTACCATGTGTATTAAGTCTTCATGAAGACTTCTTCGACGCTAACACTATAAACTTATGTCAAGTAACCAACTAATTTTTCAATTTTACCATTGATACACATGAAATGACATAATAATAATTTTATTCATGATTTCAGGGAAAAGTACCCAAAAAAATGAATATATGAAAAATAAAATAAAATAATATATATACACACACACACACATTGGCTGAGGACAACTATTTAATCCTTTAAAAGAAAAAATGCATACTCATTATTAGAGAAGAATTTCAAGTTTTTTTATGCCATTATATCTGTGTCATGGGCCAAAACCAAGCTAGTCTCTTTCATGAAATTTTATTTACATACTTTTTGTCAAATTATTGGACAAAAAAAGTGTACAAAGAATTTGAATCCCTCTCCCTCTTTATGATAAATTCAAGGCAAGCTTTCATTTGTGAAAGCCCGTTGGTTTGTGAGATTTAAGTACATTTTTTAAAAATTATATTCTTGGGGATCTCATTTTTGGGATTAGGATGTTTGTCCATGTCAACTTATGATTCAATATAAAAAGAACTCTTGGCAAGTATTTCAAGAACATAAGTGTTACATTCTTAACTTATGTTTTAGCACAAAAACACCTATTGAAAATATATACCTCATGAGGTTCGTGTTCAAAAATTTTCAAAAAACATCTTCTAAAAAATTCAACACTTACGAATCCAATTTAATTGGAATAATTAGGGGCAGCACACCCTCAATATCAACCACAAATAATAATATAACATTCATTATCATAACAATCTATTATTTTAACATAATTATAGTACGTAATAATATTATATAATGGGCATTAATGTCAAACCAATTAAAATAGCGAGCATACTTTGACTCCAAAAATAACATTCTCATGCAGCACCAAAATGAAAAGAGTCAAAATACAATTTCATGATTTGTTGAAATTCTCCTCCAAGAAATGTGAAATTATGACACATCAAATTAAATTTCAAAACAAAAATGAAAATAAAATATCATCAATATCATATTTCTAATTAAAATTTAATTTATTATTAATTTTATTTTCTTTCTTTTAGCAATCAAATATAAAAAATAAATTCATTCATATTTCTTTTTCTTTCCCTAAAATTTCCAAGGTCCCAAAAACACGACCTCTAGGTTTCATTTCCATCCTACATTGCTTCTACATTGCAGCAAGCATTACTTACTAGTAAAGTTAACAATCTAGGGATCCTCAAAAGATGTAAATACAAAAGCTAGAGCAACAGCATGGACACCTAAGGATCCAATGGAATAATCAACTGATTAAAAAGAAAATAAAACAGAAATTTCACAGAATCTGGCTATAGTTATTGACTATTCGGTAAGAATGGTGCCAATAATATATAAAGATATTAAACCAGTTGCAGTATGGCAAATATAGCAGACCAATGCATGAAGCTGCAATGCAGTTCTTCCAAACTACTGGAAGAGAACACAATTTCCATGAACCCAAAAAAAAAAATTCCATAGAATTCCCAAATGCAGCATCATCTGCAGAAGAGAAAGGGGGAGGGGGTGGTGGTTGAGAGTATGCAACCATTGCACAGGGCCTAAAACCGATTTTCAGAAGTGGAGACCTCTGTGTTGCAAACAGGGCAGACCTACAGCAAAAAGCAAATAATAATGTGAGAAGATCCCCCATCTAATAAACCCCACCACAGAAAATTTCAAAAGACAATGATAGACTCAAGTGACATCGAAAAACAATTCACATCAGCAAAAGTAAATAGACAAAAAAAATTTTACAAGTAATGGAGAAATTCTTTGTGATGAGAATCTGAGATTTTCACATGTGCGCGCACGCGAGAGAGAGAGAGAGAGAGAGAGAGAGAGAGAGTTGATAATTATGCATAGCTACCATTTCACAAATGCAAAACATCAATCAGAAAAATAAGTTGCCATCCAAGAAGAAATGGCAAAGAAACCAATCTACTGCACCTGGAATAAACATATGCTTTTGCAGACTCTTACATTCAACGAAACTCAAGCCCAACCCAATTCTCTCTCAATATCATGTGTTTTTTTTTGTAGGGCATTTGAACAAATGAGTTCACAGTTTATGTCTCATATGAAAACGTTGCACACAACCACCATGAAGTATTGATGAAAAAAAAAAAACATGCACTGAAGTCTTAAATTAGTTAAACACTCTAAACCATAACGATGCCATGAGACATACAAAAACAATATCAACAAATGCTGAAGCTGAAATACACAAGTTCTGAAATGCGTTGGATTTAATATGATAAAACTAAATGCCACCTTTGAGATTGTTATGTCATGGAAAACAATTTCCATCTTCACATTACAAAAATACCACCTTAAATCACAGTTGTCCAACATTTATATGAACTTGAAAAACAATTTTATATATATATATATATATGTTTTCCAAATTTTTCCATTAAAATGTTGGAAAAAATAACACATGTCTAGATTCAAGTCTATATGTCATCCTAGACTCCATCCAAAATTTAAAAAAGGCACTACTTAAAATGATACAACTTTCTACATTCAATGTCCCAAAATATTTATATATAAAACAATGCGATAAAAAGGTTTTTTCTCATAATTTGAAGAAAAAAGTATTAAAATCTCATAATTTAATCAACTACAAAGTAACCAGAAGAAACTTGCTTCTACCATGCATCCTACTCCCCTCTTTCACACAAAAATTTCCCACCACCCCTCATAGATGCTATACTTCTAATGCCAAGGATATGCCTCCAAATTAAGGTTCATGGTGTCCTGAAAACTTCCTTTTTCATGTGGGATTAAAAACAAAGTTCCTGTCCCCTTGGGCATGAAATAAGAATATTTCAAACCTCCCCATAGATAAGCCAAGAATCTCTATTAAAATCATGACCAATGTTACTTAGAACGTGGATCATTCTGGTTCGTGGAATGGGAATGGCATCCCAGTATGGAACATGCTCTAAAATGTGAAACATTAGGAGCATACTCGAATAGATATATTGGTGAAAAAAGTGTAATCACGCTTGTATATTTTGAAGAGTACGTTGAGGTGTTCCTAGATAGAGAAGAGATTTTCTAAGTGAAATAGACTAACAAAGACGAATAGAATAACTCCCCACTATTAACTATTAAAAAGTTAGGTTAACACAAAATATGCGAAAAGTTAGATATAGCATTCCAGAATGAAAATATACCACATTTTGAGACGTTCATACCAACATGTGGGTCGCTAGTGTTTTAGTATTTTATGGTAACTATGATCATGATAAAATATAAGATATGCAACACACGATGCCCAAGGCTCCCATGCCATATCTACTGTTTGGGGAGGTCATGATGTACACAACCTTACCTCCACTTTAAAGAAATAAAAAATTGGACCAGAAATTTAAATTCAAGGAACACCAATGATTAATAACCCTTACAACTTTACCTGCACACCTCAAATAAGTATGAAAGCTAGAGGTTTGCCTCCAAGCATCACACTGTAGAATCAAAACAAACACAATGCAAGACTATAGTGTGGTTATTTTTACAAACATGCCAACTAAACTCATACAACCAATTAAGAAGGGAATGAGCAAAACACACCCTCTTCTCCAAGTTGACCCCCACCCCCTTTTTCTCACCCCTTTCTTCTCTTTTCGCTCGCTTAGATGAAGTGAGCTAATGGACAAATAGGGTAACTAGGTGATACGCTACAGGGGTTTTTGGTTGAGAAGAGAGGGTAGCATATGGTTGCTTTTGTTGGTTAGCTATAAGTTATAGTGTGTGCAATTCTAGCCATTCTTTGGTGTACTTGGTTGGGGAAGAAAGCCAAAATCTTTAAGGTTGCTATTACATCTCATAATTTGGTTTGGAGTACAGTAGTTTTTCTTGTTTCTACTTGGTGCTCTGCAAAGAGTTTCTTTATGGGTGCTTTTCTAAATGACTAGCAGCAACATTGGATGTCGAGTATGTCTTATTCTCCATATTTGGAATTCTTTCCTCATCTTTAAAAAAAAACAAAACAACAACAACAACATAAAAATGAAAGGGTATCCCCGAGCACAAGGTTCCCACTCCGCACAGATAGGGGGAGAGTTGTCATAGTGCCAGCAGCCTTACCCCTACTTTCATGCAAAGAGGCTGTTTCCTTGGACTTGGAACCCATGACCAACCAGCCACAAAGGAGCAATCTTAAAATTGATCAAAAACCTGCCCTCATCTGTTCCTAAAAAATATCTTTGCTTCAAGGAAAAAAATTCAAGTTGCTTCCTCATTTTTAATCAAAATATATTTCTCTATGAATTGATCTCCTAGAAAACAAACCAATGAGAATTTCATTAGAACTAATGCAATAATTCCAATAAATTGACCCTTTATCAAAAGGTAATTTCAAAATAATTTAAGAATCATTAAAAATTTTAGAAAATTCCAAACCCTACAAGCCCCTTGAACAAGGATACTTCATGCCAGACACTGGGCAACCATTCCACTCATACAGTCAAAACCCTTAAATCCCATCAAAATTAGCCTTTCTACCAGGATCAAAACTAAATCTTGACCAACTTGCAACAAAGGCATGTGTCAAGCTGAAGAAATCGGGGTAGTTAAGTGTAAATTTCAACTGGTATTACACAAAAACATTTATGGCACTAGCATTACAACTGTAAATACCAATTACTTTCCCAACATTTGAAAAAAAAAAAATTGATCCTTTTTTAGATATCATTTGTAGCATATCATTTTGAGGGCAGGCCTTGGATCAACGGTAAGGTTGCTCCTTTGTGACCGATTGGTCATGGGTTCAAGTCGAAGGAAACAACCTCTCTACATAAAGGTAGGGGTAAGACTGCATACACTGTGAAGGCCCTTCCCTTACCCTCACGAAGCAGGAAGCCTTATGGCCCGAGGACGCCACTTAATTAATTTGTAGCATATCATTTTCAGAACACTGCCCACAAATATCCATAAATTCCACTGCTTACTTCCCTCTTCCTTTCCACAAATTTGGACAACAAACCTAATCTGCAAATAAACACAAGCTTTCTTGGAAACCCTCATCTTCACCAAAAATAAGTCCTTAGTACTCAAGATCAATGACCATCGCCCACCTCAAATCATAAACAAAGGTCATCGTAATGATTGCACAGTACTAGCGATGTTAGCAGTGATGGTGCTCTAGTTATTAGATGAAGAGCCATCATGTAATGACCACCGGGCCCAACTCCGGAGAGGTATTGTACACTTTGGCCCACCGGCCTCACAGTTTTGTCCTATAAAAGGAGCCACATACTTGGGCACCGAACCTACCTTATAAGCCCGAGATTTCCCTAGTGTAGATTCAATAGAGGACTGGTCTCGATCCAACTCCGATGAGGTATCATCCACTTTGGCCTACTAGCCTCATGCTTTTATCCTATAAAAGGCACCTCATATAATTAAAGTATGAACCAACCTTATAAGTCCTGGGTCTCCCTAGTACACATCTGATGTGGGACTATAACATGCTGTCCCGTCCAATCTCTAAGGCCCTTGTCAGAGTGGCCCACACCTCTGTGTAGGATCCACCCACATAATTAGAATATGAATGCAATGAAAGTGGGAGTCCTAGCAAAAACTAAGGCAATCACAACACCCCCATGTGTGTCTGTTAGTAGGGTGGGGCGCTGTTCTTTCTACCTGTTTTCATCTAATGCAAATAATTGCTACTTCGTTGTAAATGATGTGCCATTTCTAACCAATTTTCAAAAATATATTTTAAGAAACGTGCAGTTTTTTATTAATGCCAGTTGCAAAATAAAACATGCAAAAACAAAAGCATAGAAGCTTGCCTGACCACAGATAGGCTACAGGATGCAGAAAGAAGAAGGCAGGCATATTTGGGGATATTCTTGCACACATATACAAATAACAGTAGAAAGCTACAATGCACGAGAGACCTCAAAGCCCTAACCACACCACACGTATGCCAAAAATTACTAACTTAGAAAAAAATTAAAAACCTAAAAAATCTAAAAATTACAACATAAGAATGAATAGTGAAAAAAATGGCCAGGCCGTGAATGCAACAAGAGGTAATCAAGACTAATGCAAAACTGATACCAAAACAGTGTTTTTTGACAAAATAAATTCATGAGAAACATTTGTATCAGCAAGCTAAATGGTTCTGACATAAACATAAAATTTTTAGAAATTAAAGCACATGCCAAAGCTATAGGTATCTCAAGTTATTTATTTATTTATTTTTTTTATAAAAAAAAAAAAAAGGAAAGGAGAGGACCAGACACACAAGTCTTACCTTGTTTATTTGCAACCAGTTGTTTAGGCAATCTGCATGGTATGAATGTTTGCAAGAAAGCACAGTCAAGGTGTCACCTTCCTCATAGTCCAGCCGGCAAATAACGCACCTGAAACAATAGATAATGAATTTCGTAATCATAAAACCACTATTTAATTATTAAAAATTGAGGCATGAGTCTATACGAATCATTAATTCCATCCTGATTGCTTTGGGTCTTGTAGTTTACTGAAGGTAAAGAGGCAATTCTATCAGCAGAGAGCCCTCGGTTCTCAGTTCCAACTACTTCACTCAATGCAAGCAATTCCTGACACAAATGAGCCATATTAAATTAAGTAAAGCAGAACAGAAACTTAAGATAAGCAACAGAGTCCAAAGTCCAGCCTACCTCATAAGAGAGTTCATCTGGATCAACTTCCTCCCACACATCCTGACAACCAAAAACATGAGATGCATAACAAGAAGTCAGACATCAATTGCACGAAAGACCAAAAAGGGGGGGAAAAACACAATAAAAGACTAACAGACAAATTTTGTCCAATCAAAGGAAAAAGAAAAAGAAAGAAAACAAACAAACAAACACACTAATCATGGCCTGATTCAAGTTAACATTAAAGATATTAAAGTAAGAACCTCAAAGAAGTTACAAAGAAAGCATTTTTTCTTCATTTAGATTGCTATAGGAGCCAAGGCAGGTCACATCACAATATATAACAATCTGAATAAAAGTTTTCTCATTATATCTACGTTAATAATGTTTAAAAGAGGATAATCTGGCACAACTTTGGCCTTGCAAAAGAAAGTAAAAGATTAAACAAGAAAAATAAGGTGATTAAAAGCTATCACATGTTGGAATGGAAAATCTTTGAACATGGAGTAGGTTGGATATGAATAACAAAATGAAGAAATATGTCATATGTTAGAATGGCATCATTAGGGCATTTGTTGCTCAAAAAAATCCGAAATAAAATGGACAACTAAATTCCGCATTCTCTTCTCACATAGGGATTGAGCAAAAGGGATGCTCACTCTCTGATTTTGAGCTTAAATATCTATGGCACACCCTTCTCCCAAAGAGGGCCTTGTCATTACATCAGAAGCATCTAGATATTGTTTGATTACTTCATATTAGCAATTAACTTCTAAAATTACACATGGGAAAATTAAAAAACTCAAAGATTTTATCAATTAATATAATTTTGATTTTGATACTCCTTACAAAGAAGGAAATTAAAGCATTTTTTGGCCTTCCATTGAAAACAGGAAAAATAGACCAGGAGAACTTTAAAAGGCCAAAGACAATCCAGAGTAAATATGCATTATCTTTGGGCCCAGAAGGAGATTAAATCAAGCAACACTGCAGACTCAACAAGGAGATAAACCATGTACAAGAGAAGAGTTACACCCATGTACCATCAACAAATCAATGGCTGACACTATTGACAAATTTCTACCCACTAAATCAAAAATAAAATGTTTTTAACTCATCTATCCTCTCCAATATTAAGAGAAATATTAACTTGTTCAAAGGCCCTACCATATCCATCCCTCCAAATCATCCAAAAAAATTGTGAGAGATCAGCTTAAAACCTTCGTTCTCTCTTTCTTTGAATGCCCCTCCAGGCTCACACAATTCCCCGAAGAAAGAACCTGCTGCTATGCAGTGAATCACCATCATGGCCAAAGCACTACCCAACAGTTCTCTTATCCAGCTGCAACCAACCAAAGCAGTTGCACCCTCACTCTTGCGGAGGAAGACATCTATGCACAAGCACTATGCCCTTTTTTCCTTCAAGTTTCCAATTGTCAAAATCTTACTCCAAATGGCTTCCCAAGACAAAATATAAATAAATATATATAGAATATATATGGAGAGCTTCTTTCATAGCTACTTTAGTGGGAGCACTAGCCTTATAAATGAAAATCCAAGGGATCAATTTCTTTCTTCTTCAAAGTTCCTTTCGTCAATGATCCTGAAAAAAACTGATTTAACATTGAAACAGCCACTTCGGCAAAGTCAATGATTTCATATACAAAAATTCCTAGAATTTTTTAAAATTTTCCAGCAGCCCCTGGACCCTTCTCAAGAAGGTAACACCCCACATTGCTAGCATTCTTATCTCTAGCCAACATAAACAAATCTGAAACCTGCCTCTTCAAAGGGGAACGCATGCACCAACCATCATGCTAAAAGAAAACCGACTTCCCATTTCCAATTACAACTTCAAAAGATGACAGGGAAACACTCCCAGCCTTTTCTAATATTTTTCCAAACAGCAGCCCATGAGGTTCCCTTCCCTCTTTCATAACACATTTATTAAAATCCATCCTATAATTTGCCCTACAACCTTCCACCAAAAATTTCCATTTCACCATCATAAATATACGAGGCCATCTACCCAAAACAGCTCTATTAGAACTGGTTAGGTTCTTGATGCCCAGGCTGTTACAATTACAAATATGTTGTTTCACCACCTCCTACCTCACTTGAGGATACATTGGTACTTGAACTCCTCCCCTGTGCTGCCCCACAAAATCCTTCTCTGAATATTCTCCATCTTCCTAACAACCAAACCTGGAATAGGGAGGAGAGACCTGAAGCACACAGGAAGATTGGACAGAGTACTTTCGATGAGTATGAACCCCTCTCCTTTCAAGAGAAACTTCTCTTCCACACTTCCAACTCGCTAGCTTTTCCTCAAATCTTTCCCTATTGGATCACATATCACTCCACTAAATGTATCCAGTATTCATGATGCATGCATCCTTGTATTAGATTATATCCAAAAATCTTTCTTGACCTAACTACAAGAGTGGAGCTTTATAATATGAGAAGAAAAAATGTGGAACTGATATGGGAAAAGATAACGGGGATAACTATTCTTAGAATATAGTTGGACCTTTAAAAAAACTGGCCCTTAGTAGGAACCCCAAATATTATAACGGAAGAACCCCTCATCCCCACCCTCAAGATGTGTACTATCAAATCCCCCTCAACTCCTTCCCAAATGGAATTAGCTCAATTTTCCCAAATTAACCTTCAGGCTTCAGCCATGCAACAGCTTCAGAAACAGAAATATGCAACTCCAATTCAGAATTTTCAGCCAGAACATCATTCATTATAAATTTATAATAATAAAATTGAATCTACTCAATCACCAATCTAAAAACCTGTTATGAGGTGTAGGTACTCTGTTTGGAGCATGATACATATCCATCATTATGAGAACGTTTTAGAGTGCACAAGTTAATTTCTTAAAAAAAAAAAGAGGAAGAAAGAGAACACAAATTGCCAAATAATAATAATAAGCTCAGACTCTAAAGCATATTACGTACTTAAAAACCCATTTAAATTGAAACAAAAAATTCTCCATCCAACATAATACTTTACACAATTATTAATCATCAACAAACAGTCAGAAATGATCCGAATAGAAAACAATAAGGCATTGACAATAAAAAAATTTCCATTTATTAAAACACTTTGCGATGCTATTTCTCTACAAATTAAAGATATTGAATGTATTTATTCATCTTCTCTTGATTTGGAAATTCTGCAAGAGAATTGCAGAGAACTTTTTGGATAAATGTGCATGTGCTCTAAGTCTCTAACACCACACGAGCACACAACTCCCCTAGTGCGAGTCAAACCATGGGCTTCTTTGTAGTAAGGGGGAGCAGGAAATGAGCCAGTGAGGATAGAACTCCACGGTCAAGAACTACAGAGTATTTAAAAGTGAAAAAGGTGAAAAGTAGCAAACTAGGTTCAATAATAAGCATAATACAATTTCTTAAAAACGTTAGGAATCAACTGTATAAGTTTTCAAGCCAATCTTGGAGATGGGGGGACACAGTTATCCTGTCAAAAGGTGTCATGCAACAATTTTCATACAAAGAATTTTTTTAAAATATATATAAACAAGAGAGAGAGAGAGAGAGAGAGAGAGAGTTCTAGGTAAGTAGGTATCATGTGTAATATATCTGCCAGCCAGTTTGTTAGCATTTAGATATGTCCTTACTATCTCAAGCCCAAAAATTGCGAGGCAACATCTCAAGGATGCACTCACAACAAAGCAGAAGTCTTTGCTCTTAACAGCAGAACCTACATATTTGTGCTTGAGTTTTGGGTGGTTAAGCAGAAATGCAAAGGTTTGAATCTTAATAGCACTCTGTAAATGAATGCAGAAGTCTAAGGCCATACCCAACTCAGTCCTCTTAGGACCTAGCTTGGAAGAACCAACAAAACCTAACAAAATTTTTTCTACCACTCACTACATATAAACAAAGACCATAGATGACATGCACATGTTTTTTAGGATGGGTGGGGAGGAGATGCATGCGCGCATCAACAACAAGAAACAAATTTTAAATTTGATACCTTTCAAACCTTAGTAACTACCCAAACAAATTAGATGAATACACACCCCAAATTTGGAAATTTGATATCTTTCAAACCTTAGTAAACTTTCAAACAAATTATTGAGAAACTTTTTTTTGTCAAATTGATTTACTCTTTTAAAAAAAATAGAAATGTTACTGATTTACTTAAGCATGAGAGAGAGAGAGAGAGAGGTGGAAACTCCATAGGACCATACCTGAGAGTGACCACCATGATCCTCTATGTCATCAACTTCCCCTACAACATATATTTAGTAAAAGCTTCAAGAATGCATGATTTTCAACAATTTTAAAGAGATTTTAAAAATTAGCAGCACACTCAAGGGCCAACTTTCAAGCAAGTCACTCACGATCATTTATCCGGGCAAAGGCCAACAACCTAGCAGCCATTTCTCGATCTTCAGCATCTTGCAGAGCTCTAGCATAGGCCTCATCGCTTGAAATGGCAGAGGGATCGAATTCAACAGTTAGGCTAGCATCCTCTCCAGCATCAGCATGAGCATGCACATCGAATACATCTTCGTCATCATTATCTTCATCAGTGCCATCATACCCATCTTCATTGTCATCAGCATCAGTACCATCATTGGGTTCACCAAAATCATCCTCATCCTCATGTGCATAACTTCCAGTTTCCCAGCTCCCATAATCACTCCCTTCACCATTCATTCTTAGCATCATATAAGCCCTTTCCTACACAATCAACTAATCCTAATTAATACAATTAAACCAAAAAAGAGTCACCTCTCAAAACTAGAAAAAACAGAAGGCCAAAAATGTGGTTAATCAAACAATGAATACAAAGTATCTTAACATTCCATTGGTTTGCTGAGGAAATAAATGAAAAGATAAACATATAAGTCTTTGAAACCTCATAATGTTAATCAAAAGACCCTAGTCATCAGCATCTAATGCAAGTAAACAGCTTGAGTTACCAAAAGGTGCTGTTTTTATTTTTTTACTTTTTTTGGTGAGGGAAATTGGAACTGGAGTGAAGGGAAGAGGCAAAAATCATTAAACAGTGAACAAGAACAATAAAATCAGACACCAATGCTTGCTTGGTTGTTTCAAAAAATGTGTAATAATAATAATAAAGGCACTTTGATCTTGCAACGCTGTGGGGGCAAGGGGGGATTTAGACACGCAAGGGCAAACAAATTAAGCCACAGATACAACTTTTTTATTCCAAGATTAATGAGAATATTATGCATCAAAACCATCATAAGCAATTAATTTGCATAGCCCCACAGCCACCCTCCTACTAAGTGAGCTTTGGCTTCCTCTAATCTGCACCAGACATTGGATGTGTCTCCAATCTAGAAATCATCCAAATCTTGGATCACTAATCCACACTCATTCCCCTTCTTGACCATCCCCACAATGGTGTAGAATAATAGTCATACTCTTCTAAATTAGGCAGTAAGACTTCAGTTTTTGTTTAGTTTTGACTTTTGGCCTAAATCTTCCATTGAATCTGGACCCATTCCCCCATTCATAAATCCTGGCTCTACCAATGATAGGGAATCCCATAATCAAAAACCTGTACAAGTGTTCCTAATGAAACTGTGCAACTTAACTGCTAAAATCAAAATGCAAAAAAAATTATCTTTGCGCAGTATCAAACACTACATTTGGCTAGGTAATAAAGAAAAGGAAAGAAATTATTGCAGTTTCTCTCCTTTTTTGTCATGATAGCAGGGGGTGGGGGGTCATGAGGTATTTTAAAATGAAGTGAATCCTTTTCTCTTCCCGATGTGTCAGAACATACAAAAAAAAGGAAGACGTGTGGGGTTTTACCCTCCCTCCCTTTCTCTCCGTTAATTTTGTAAAATGGAATGTAAACCAGCGATTTGGAGGGAGAGAGCCTGCTTTCTTTAGTTTTCTCTCCAAATACCCAATTCAAACTAAGTGCAAGCAACCAAACAATGGAATCAATTAATAAATGAAGCCTACTAAAATTAAGACTCAACAGGCTTAAGTCCAGAACCATCACAAAAACACCAAAACCACAAAACGTAGTCGGAGAAGAAACAGTCAATCAAACCACGAAAAGAAAAGAGAAATTCCATAAACCTAATTAGCGATTAGATACACAACCCAAAAATTCACCATGAAGCTACAAAGCAGAACGGGGAGGACAAAAGTGAAAGACCTGTTCCTGTAGGGTACGGGCAAGAGCAAGGTCGGCATCGACTTGACTAAGGTTAGTGAAGGGGGTTCTGCTGGACTGGCGGGATGGAACCCCGTTCGATCCAGGTTCTTGTTCTTGTTCTACAGAGGCTTCAACAGATTGATCTGAATTAGGGTTTCGTTCTTCCCTAGCCTCGGCGGTGCTAGTGGCGGTGGTGGTGGCAGAGCTTTTGGCCTCGCCACCGCCACCAACTGTCGGCTTCTCCATAGATTCAATCGCAAGGTAAAGTATGGTAAAACTTTGATTTAGGTACAGTAGAGTTAAAAGAGATCAGACGCCGGCTCCGATCGTATCAGAAAAAATTCAAGAATCAGCAATATGAAAGCGAGAGAGAGAGAGAGAGAGAGAGAGAGAGAGAGAGAGAGAGATCAAATTGTTTTGACCGCCATGGCAAAGAGGGGTGCTTCAAAGAGATGGAATCACCCAATAATATTTTGGCAGATCAGCCGCGATGCGTGTGTTATGGTGCTGCTGATTTCATTTCTGCTCAAACTCAAACGCAAATTGGTTTTAAACTTCTGAACAAACATTTTTGTTAAAAACTTCATTGCTGATTTTTAGAGGAGAGGGGTAATTATTGAAATGTTTTTAAAATTCAAAATATATTTTTCAATATCAAATTTTTATCTGATCGCCTTTTGAAAATGTTATTAAAAATTATATTTATAATTAGGTTTTGATTAGGGATAAGAATTTCAATTAAAATTGAATTTACATAAATTTATATTAATTATATTATAATTTTAAATTATATTTTATTTAAATTTACATAAATTCAAGCTTGAAATTGACCTTAATAGTAAGTCTGTAATTTTTTGACATGTAAATATAATAGTGCACAGTTTATAAATCATAACTGGAGATAACTTTTGAATAATACAAAGCTCAACAATTAAATTTAAACAATGCAATTAATTATTTAATACTAAAAATATAGTAGGATTTAATCCCAAATTATATGTTTCTATGAAAACCATATGAAAATATAAATTTCAAAATAAAACTGTTGTTCAACAAACATATATATAATGTATCATGAAATTACAAAGTTTATGAAATATTGACTTTGTATTTAAATCAAGTTCGAGTTATGTTATTATCATTCTATTCATATATATTCCTACGGTGATACATAAGTTTACCATGACCCTCAAAAGCAAAAAATATAATGGTTCGTTATATAGAATGTCAAATGGCCAAATAGAGAAGTCTCATCACAATTATAAATTAAATAAGGTAGTGTTAATAATATAGACTTCGGGGATAGTGTGATACCCTGTGAAAGAAAGGTTTAAAAAAAAGATTAAATGTTACTATCCCATATCAACAAGATGTACTTTTCTTTTCAGGAGCACGTTGCATTCTGTAACTGGAGAAGAATATGGTATCATGTGGAAAAAAGACTTAAAAAAGGATTAAATGTTACTACTCATATAAACAAAATGCACATTTTCTTGTCAAAACACACTAAAAATGACACGTGTTGGTCTGTAGGGTCAGTCATTAGTCTGATAAGACCCGCCCCCCCTATTGTCTGGTCCAGGTAGAGGAGGAGAGACACTGTACTTCCTAACAGACCCAAGTTGGGGTGTAAGATTTGGAGTTGTGTGGTTTTGAAAGAAATTCAATGCAATTTTGTACTACTCTTATCAATTCACACAAATTCAAGTTTAAGACTCAAAATTTATGTTTCCAAATATAAGGAAAGTCGATTTCATATTAATCAATAAAATGTATATATTGAATGTAATAAGTAAGGGTTTGTTTAGTTGTGGAAAATAATTTTTATTTTTCATTTTAGTTTATCAAAAAAATTACAAAAAAAAAATGGTATGAAAATTTTTCTTTTTTACAACATTTGTGTGAAATACATTAATAATAATAAATAGTTTTGGCATTATTTGCTTGTAAAAATAGTTTTATTTGCCATTTATAATTTTTCAAATAATTATAAAAATGTCAACTTATTTTTCAACTTTTCAAATTTATAAAAAAATGTTGAAAAACTTCTTTTCATTATTTTTCTCAATTTTCAAATCTTACTTTGTTTATGGGAGCATAAAAATTAGATCTTTGAATTTAATTTGTGTTGGTTATGTATTGAGGTTATTCTAAATAAATACAAATCCAAATTCAACCCCAAAATTCATGATTCCAGATATTACCTTATATAAAATTTGCAAAATTAGAAAACTTACGCATTCAAACAAACTAACAAATATGAACATTGTTGCTCAATAAAATGCAAATAACCTCCGACGAACTTTCCGATTTCAATCACCTGAAAAGGATGAAGAGAGGATTGGCTTGGAGGACCCAAGATGTACTCCGGGGGATCTCTCTGATGCCTAAATCAGGGATTGGCTTTAAAAGGCATGAAGCAACAGTAATGTATGGTTTGGAATGAGATACCTTTGCTCCTCCACATTACCTCCCTTAATAGTGGCGAGGTTTGACTCTTGAGGAGACTTGTCATTATGACGTCTGGCGTGGATCACTCCAGTTATTATTGCACCAACATGGATTTCTCTAGTTATTATTGGATTGGAGCTAAATGCTTTTGCCAGAGCATTTGACTTGGGCAATGATTGCCCTTATCAATGTTGAGTTTTGGCTTCCTTTTACTTTGGTGCTGATATATTTAGGGCATATCAATTGCCTCCCCTTAGTTTCGAATTTTCAAAACTTGTTCTTGAAATTTCAAAAGTTGCCTTATCTCTTCCCCTTTTCTTCTTCTTCTTCTTCTTCTTCTTCTTCTCATTTTTTTTTGCACTATGTAGGGAGGTCGGCTGGTCTAAGCCGATAAGGGAGCCCGTTCAACTTTGTCGAGCCGGTTTAGGGGCCAGTTTGACTTTTCCAAGCCGATGTCACGGGGGGTCAGCTTGCCCAAGCTGATAAGGGAGCCCGTTCGGCTTTGCCGACTAATGTCACTGGGGTCAGCTGGCCCGAGCCAATAATGTTGAGCAACTCTTCACAATATTTATGTGCCAAGCTACCCTTTTCATGAGGGCATTCTTGCCAAGTGGCCGACCAACTCTTTACGGGAATTCTTGCCTAGCTGCTAAGTTGTTCTTCAATTGGAATTTTCGCCGAGCTACTCTTCATTGGCATTCTTGTTGAGCTGCCAAGCTACTCTTCCTATGAATTCTACCGAACTATCGAGTTACTCTTCATTGGGCATTCTTGCTGAGCTGCTCTTCACTTGGAATTCTTGCCAAGCTGTCGAGCTGCTTTTCATGGGCATTCTTTCCAAGCTGCCAAGCTACTCTTCATGAGCATTCTTGTCGTGCCATCGAGCTGCTCTTCATATGAATTCTATCGAGCTACCAAGTCGCTCTTCATTGGGCATTCTTGCCGAGCTACCGAGCTGCTTTCGCGGGAATTCTATCGAACTACCGAGCTATTTTTCATGAGCAGTCTTGCTGATTTGTCAAGCTGCTCTCCATATGCATTCTTGCCGAGCTACCGAGCTGCTCTTCATTTGGAATTCTTGCCAAGCTGTCGAGCTGCTTTTTGTGGGCATTCTTGTTGAGCTGCTCTACATGGGCATTCTTGCCGAGCTGCTCTTCATGTGCATTCTTACCGACCTGCTCTTCATGGGCATTCTTCTGGTTTCACAAGCTTTACTCGTTAGTTGGGCCAATTTTGTCTAATGAGCTATGCTCATTTGTTGGGCAGTCTTCTGGCCTCACGAGTTTTGCTCGTCAATTGGACTAGTTTTTCCTAATGAGTTGTGCTCATTTGTTGGGTAGCTTTCTATCCTCATGAGCTTTGCTTATTAGTTGGGCTAGTTTTTCCTAATGAGTTATGCTCATTTGTTAGGCAACCTTTTGGCCTCACAAGTTTTGCTCGTCAGTTGGGCCAATTTTTCCTAATGAGTTGTGTTCATTGTTGGGCAACCTTCTAGACTCACGAGATTTGCTCGTCATTTAGGCCGGTTTTTCTTAATGAGTTGTGCTCATTTGTTGGGTAGCCTTCTGGCCTCATGAGCTTTGCTCGTTAGTTGGGACGTTGTTGTAGAGTTTTGAGATCCTCCCATTATATATTGATTGCACCTGCATAAAATCAAAATTTCTTGTTACTTGTGCCATACCTAGGGAATTTGAGATTTCTTGGGACTCGTAGTCACATCTATTGGGTGTCCCCTCTGGTTGGGATGCGTACTCACGCAGGGCTTCTTTGGCGTGTGTCGAGTCAGCTTCTGCGCCTGACAGGATATGTATCTTTCTTAGGCAGTGTGCTTGTACGAGAACTTGCATTTTTCCTTCGAGATGCTAACTAATTAATACTTTCCCGCCTTCTCTAGATGCGCACTTTCTTGGGATTTGGGCGAGCTTTCCTTTATAAAAGGTGTTCATTTGCTCATTTGTTCCTTGTCCTAATCGAAAGGTTCTCTGCTAGGTATGTTTTTGCTACGCTTTTCTCTTTGTGTCTTTTTGTTGCTTTTGTTTGACATTTGTATGTTAATTTTTACTTTGTTTTTCACTTGTTCTTGACGTTCTTCGCACTGTTTTTCATGTTCTTTGCATTGTTCTTCGTGTTCTTCATTTCTTTTGATTGTGTTCATAGAAAAGCTGTAGAAAATAGGCATTGTTGATCCAAATCGTTGAGTGGTGTAAGTTGTTTGTTGTGCTTTTCCTTATAAGCTTGATTCTTATGAAGCCCTCGGAGGCTCAATTGAGGTCTCCGGTTACCGTACGAACTGCCCGGTGTTACCTTTCCCCTAAAAATACGCACAATGTAAATCACTTATTTGCTATTCCTGATAACCTACCAGTTCCGAGTCTGCTCTAGAACCAAGGCCCAATGAGATATGCTTGTACATCGACTTCTTTGATCTAGGCCTCAAGTTGCCCTTTCATCTTTTCTTCTCTAACGTGTTCCATTTTTATAACATAGCTCCCTCACAACTTGTCCCCAATTCTTACTTGTCATTGGTGTCCTTTGTTGTCCTCCTCCTAAAATGAGGTCATCAGCCCATAGTGTCTCTGTTTCGGAGCTGCTTTCAGATGAGGATGCACTACATAGAAGGAACTATATTATTTCAATTCTCTTCCCGAGTATAAGCTATTTACTCATGGTAGCTCTTCCATTCATGAGTGGAAGTTTCGATTCTTTTTTGCCTCTAGGTAGCTAAACTATCATAGGCCCCACGTCTGGTCTACTCATCTTGATGGTAATGTTCCTTCCTTTATCTTTTACTTTCTCAGCGCATGCATGGGTTATGTGGTTGCATATATATATTTTTAACTAATCCTTTCTCTTTGCTTCGGCCCGACTGTGGCACTTGGCTACTACTCTATCCCTATTAGAGCAAGCCATTCTTGAAGACCTACAAGCTAGTAGTCAGTAGGGGATTGTCCCACACGGCGAGTTGCTTAAGGAACGAGTCCTTGTGTAGTACTGGCTTAGTCCCATTTCTCCAAGTCTCTTCCTTTCCTGATTTTATGGTTTATGTACACATATTTTTGCTGTTCTTGGTTTCCTTACCTTTTCCTCTTTATTTTTGCAGATATAGACTTCAACCAATACGAGGTCGTGATGGCCAAGGCGAAGAAGCAAAGGTAGAGTAAGAAGAAGAAGAAGATAGATTTTTAAAGCGAATCTTCTTATATGGTGGATGCCTCTATAGTGAAGTGCATGTCCTTACCTCAGGTGGATCCGTACATACATGCTTCCTCAAGAAGGCCCATCTTTCACGAGCCTACACTTTCTAGTTTTGCCATGTGCAGTGCGGTGCATGTGGAGGATCTTGTGGAGGCTAGGATGTCGCTTCCTGATCATTTTTCGACAACAATATGACATACTACCTACCAGGTACCCTTATTAGTTTTGCCTATGATGTAGTAACCCATATAATTATAGGAATTAAATAATAAAGAAAAGAGAGGAAAAAAAAGAATTTTTAAGAGGGATGCAGCAGGGCTTTGTCGATGAACATGGAGCGTTTGTCGACGAATAGTATTCTTGGGCTCATCGACGTGGACGCGTGTCTCATCGACGAAAGTTTACCAAGGGGTTGTTTTCGGGGCCTGAAACTCGTCGACGAGAGTTAGGTACTCGTTGACGAACTCCCTTCTTGAACTCATCAATGAGGTGACATGGCTCATCGACGAGGCCACGTGGCAAAAGGTTTATAAATAGCAGAAAACAATGGTTCAGCAAGGAATTTGTTTCTCTCTCTCTCTCTCTCTCTCTCTCTCTCTCTCTCTCTCTCTCTCTCTCTCTCTCTCTCTCTCTCTCTCTCTCTCTCTCTCCTGCTCGGCCCTCCCTACTTCTCTCTACGATTCTCACCCCATTTCTCCCCATTTCGATGATCAGAAGCCGCCACGTTGATCCTAGGGAGATTCTCTACAAGGTTGCCAGAACAGATTGTTGGTTAGGCCAACTTGGGCACCATCCCCAAATCAGAGTAAGTAGATTATTTAAGTGTTTTCAGTATTAACAGACTTATTTGAGTCCAGATCGTGTATTATATGAGAATCTATTGTAGTTTTGTGGATTAAAATTAGGGTATTATATTTTCAAGGTTAGGGTGTTTTTGGGACCCTACAGGCATGGATTGATGACCCCAGCGGATATTTTACAGGAGCTCAGGTATATCATAATTTAGGAAATTGTGAATAGGAAGGTTCAGGAATATGAGTGAAATAATTTTTTGGGAAAAATCAGTGATTTACTGAGGAATTGGTATAAATGTATTATTGCAGGATTTTGGGGATAGTATGTCGTGAGCGTAAGAATAGAATTGGAGGCGAGCCTCCCAACCAGTTAGGTAAGGGAAATATGCTATGCTAGGAATTTCATAAATTTTACCAGTAAATTATAGTATTTGTTTATTAAGATATAGGGTATAAATTATGCAGTTTTACAGATTCTAGAACATGAGTTTAATTAATTGTGTGGCTTGAGTAGATATTTGTTTAGCACAAAATTTATATAGTTTTTCAGAATATCATGATTTACAATGTTTTTGCATAGAAACATGTTTTACTAGATTATACAGAATTATGAATTACAGTGTACATACAGACAGATATTTACCAGACAGATATTTTACAAATATTATACAGACAAATATTTTACAGTATTTACAAATTACCATGATTTCCAAAACCATAACACTCAGACTTTACAGATTATTCTGTCAGATATTACAGTCAGATATTACAGTTATTTCAGTCAGATGATACAATTATTCTAGTTAGATACTATAGTATTTTTAGATCAAATTTATAGTGTTATGGTTATTTTAGAATCATGATGAAAACAGTAGGATATCTTTAGAAATAATATATACAATATCAGACCCTGATGAATCAAGTTATGTTGAGTTAGTAGAGCACGGTACCGTTGCTAGTATAGATTATAATGCAACCACACATCTTAGATTGTGTGTGGATGGTTTTCGTCAACCGTACTTAGAGGGATTGCATACTCCCCAGAAGACTAGGTTGAGGTGGTCGGTTTGACGAGGTAGTTACCAGTTTCGAGCCTAGGAAAGGTTGTAGTTTGGCCAGACTGAGGATTGGTAGAGTACAATTGACTTACCTGGTAGGCCAACTAGGATTAAGTTCCGCCTACGGGCTGCACAACCCTATCATGAAGGGTTAAATCATGACGTACTATTTTCCAGGGTAAACACCTCAGTTATGTATATGTATACAGATTTACAAAATATCAGCAGATATAGTATGATACTAGAAGTATGAAAAAGTAGAAAACTCAGATATTACAATTATACTTTAAACTATGATAGATGCAAATTATATTGTATATTGATTTACTAGCTTTTACAGTTTCAACTATTGTCAGTATAGTATTTACAAAACTCAGTTGCCATATACTAGTAATAGCATATTTCCTCTTACTGAGCATTGTCTCATCCCAATGATTTAACATTTTTTAGATGATCCAGCTAGGTGAGCAGATCAGGCTCGCAAATAGAGAGATCTTTTTTACTACCCTTTTTATAGGGTAAGTGTATTCAGGGGACTGTATTTTTTAGCAGATGATACTGGAGTGATGTGTAAATATGTATGCATGATTTGGAAACATTGAATTTTGGTATTGTAAATATGAGTTTATGACTTTATGTTTTCTGCTGCATAGGTGTGCCAACTTGTGTACGGGGTTACCTTAGTACCCATCTGGGGGCCTGAGATGTTATAATAGGTATTACAGGGGTATTAGAGTAAATTATATTTTAAAAAATTGTGTAATTTTTGAGATGTTATTGTATGCTATCAGAGCTTAGGTTGCTAAGTTCTGCAGACTCTAGAGTATAGCGAAAAACAATACCAGAATATAGGAATGAAATTTTAAGAAGAGTGGAACAGAATATTAGAGAATTAATGTATGGGAATTAGGATGAGAATTTAGGGTTCTGTTCTGCAGTTTGGAAGTAGAGTTTCGGGGTGGTTTCTGTGATTTTCCTGGGGTGACAATTTTAGGAAAACCATAGTAAACTATTGTCGAATTCTATTTCTATATGGTAGGGCTAGACCTTAAATTAGTGATAAAAGGTAAGGGGTATGATAGTTAGTATAGTATTGTAAGGTTTTGGATTCTCAGAATAATTTGGTAATATTGCAGGATGGACTCAGGGGCTAGTAGCGCTCACGCTAGTGGCGACGACGGAGTAGGGCCTTCTAGTGTAGGAGGCGGGGATTCAAATGTTATGTTACGTAGTGTGGCTCAACAGGTCATGACTGAGATTTCCTAGAGCTCCATAGAGCTGGGAGGTCCATCTACAGCTCAGGGGTGCATGATAAAAAAATTTATGAAGATGAACCCACCAGCATTTTCATGAGCGGTTGATCTTGCAGTTGCGGAGAATTGGATACATGAGATAGAGAAGATTTTGATGGTGCTCCATTGCACCGATGAGCAGAGGATCCTTTATGTCATGTATAAGCTAACAGGAGAGGCTGATAGATGGTGGACGACCACTAAATTACTGGAGGAGCAGAGATCCATTCCAGTGCCGATGACCTAGGCCTGATTCAAGGACATATTCTTTGACAGATACTACCCTGCCTCTGTCAAAGAGGCTAAAGTACAAGATTTTCTGAGCTTGTCCCAGGGATCGATGACAGTCCAGCAGTACGTGGCAAAATTTATCGAGTTGTCATGCTTCTACCCTTATATTGTCCTAGATGAAGCTAAGAAGGCCAAGATGTTTAAGAGGAATTTGAGGCAAGACGTTTATAAATAAGTGGTAGTTCTTCAGATACAGTACTTATCAGAGTTGGTAGATAGGGCCTAAAGCTTAAAGCTTTAGATTTAATATAACTCATTAGCACTTGTCCTTGCATAGGCTACCTTACTTAGAGGATTTTTAGTGAGAAGAATAGGGGACTCATCGACTAGTGCATAAGCACTCGTCGACCAAAGAATCCAATAGCCTTACATGAGGATCTGCCTAGAAGACTAGTCGATGAATATAGGGGATTCATCGAAGAACGTTTTTTGGCTCGTCAACGAACGAAACCAGTAGCTATTTACGTTGTCTCAACCCAGGTGACTCGTGGATGAGAGCAGGGCACTCGTCGAAAAACTGATGGCGGCAGACAATAATAAGTGAGCGACAATGACTAGTTTTTGCTTTGTCTTGTCCCCGTTAATGCCCAACGGCTAACCAGTGACTTGCTCATCTCCTTGGCCATAAATATACCCCATTGGTATTCATTAAACACATTGATTGAATATTGGTTGTTGAGAATATTAGTTGAAGCATTCATTTTAGGTTTTCATATTGCTCAAAGCTCTTTTGCATTTTATTCTTGTTATTCATCACTTGCTAAAAGAGAGTAGCGTGAGGCTTTGCTTGTATTATCAGCTCAAGAAGGAGCATCATTTGTAATCTCTATACCTGTTATTGTTTGTGAAGCTTGAAGGTTCTTGGTGAGCCATTGGTAAGGTGATTCTTGGTGAACACCTTGGTTGAGCTTTTGGTGAGCAGCTAGGATTGGTTCCATTGTTGTAAAGGCTTCTTTGTCTTGAAAGGAATCGTATAGAAGATTTGCAAATCCTTGAGTTGGTCTCAAGGCGTGGACATAGGCTGGGTGCCGAACCACGTTAATCTCATGGTGTTAAGCTCCTTTCTCTTTCTCTCCTTTACATTACTTGCTTAATATTATTTGCTTTGAATATTTATTATGATATTTTACTCTTTCTTCTTGCCAAAGAATTTTTGTGATTGTAGTAAATTTAAATATCCAAAAAAAATGTCTATTCACGCCCCTCTAGATGCACACCTGGGTCGACAAGTGGTATCAGAGCAAGTTCCTTGACCTTCGGAGTAACATGTAGAGCACAAAGATCAAATGGCAAATGCGATTAAGGCTTCTCTCACACAGGGTCATTCAATCAATTTTCCACCTAAATTCAGCGGAGGCAACTACCCAACATGGAAGAACTGAATGACCATTTTCATCTAATCTTTAGATCTTAAGATGTGGAGAGTTATCACAAAGGGAGATTTTGAATTCAAGGATGCCAAAGGTGTACCTAAAGAAATTGAGGAATTATCAAACAATGAATGAAGGTTAGCTTAATTAAATTTCAAAACTAAGAACTTCCTTTATTATTCTATGAGTGATGAAGAATGCAACTGTATTTGCGGGTGCAACACCGCAAAGGAAATTTGAGATAAGCTCCAAGTAACGTATGAAGGTACGTCCTATGTCAAAATGTCTAAAATTTATATGTTAGTAAAAGAATATGAAATGTTCAAAGTGGAAGAAGGAGAATCAATTACTTCCATGTTTACACGATTTACACATATGACAAAATGGCTTGAAAGCACTTGGTAGGGACTACTCTATGGAAGATAATGTGCAGAAAGTACTTCGTTCATTGCCAAAAATGTGGCATGCAAAGTATACAACCATTGAAGAAGCAAAGGACCTTTCAAAGGTCACACTTGATGAGCTCATTGGGTCTCTTATGACCTATGAGATAAAAAATAAAAATACCACACTTGAAGTAGAAAAATCGAAAAAGGCACTGGGCCTTGAAGGCAGTAAATCAAAAATAAATTGTGGAGGAAGAAGAAGAGAGTGACAATGAAGATTAAGTAGCTCTCCTCACAAAAAGATTCAGAAAGTTCTTGTTAAACAAATAGGCTAGTAAGCATAAGGAGAAAGGAGAAGTAAGCATAAGGTGTTACAATTGTAAGAAGACCAGACATCGAATGGATGATTGCCCACAATTTAAAAACAAAGGCAACAATCAACAAGGAAACAAGAAGAAGTACATAGCCATGAATGCAACCAGATGGGACGAGCTGGACGGAACTTCAACTGATGGAGAAAACAAAGAAGAAGTAGTAAACTTTTCCTTCTTGATAGATGAGCTAGATGAGGTTAGTTCAGACGATGAATATTTTCCTTCTTATGATGAATTGAAAGAAATTGTAGAAAACTTTATGATGAATTAGTTGCAACTAAAAGGAGAAATAAACTTCTTGAAAAAACACACTCAAAATGCAAGCGTAAAGAGATGTGTCTTTGTTCTACTTTAAGGGAAGAAAATGCATCTTTAAGTACAAAAATTGAAGAACTTGCTAAAAGTTCTTGAATAGATCATGAGTTTTTCCAAAATAAAATCAAAAATTTGAAAAATCAAGTTGATAAGAGTTTTATGGAAAACTTATCGTTAAAGAAGGAAATTAAGGATCAAAGCAAAACCATTTATAAGTTTACCAATGGGAAAGAGAATTTTGAGAAATTACTTGGAGTTCAAAGATTTTGGATTTTCAAAGAAGGTTTAGGTTATGACTTTTCATCATCTAAATCTATTTGTTTTACAAATCTATGTGTCAAGAGAAACTCTTTACCAAGCAAAAACCCAACACCCAAACCAAACCCTTTACATGTTAATAAAACTTGTTTATACTATGAAAGAAAGGGTCATGTACACTTCACTTGTCCTTTTAAAGGAAACAGAAGAAAAAAAAAAAAAAAAAGAGGTACGTATGGGTGATCAAGAACACTAACCCCCTAGGACCCAAAAAAAATTGGGTACCAAAACAAATCATCTAACTCTTTTAGTAGACCTTCTTGAAGACCTCCTTGATGAAGAACAAGTGGTTCCTCGACAGAGAGTGTTCAAAACTCATAACGAGAGACGTTGGTAAATTTGTCTCTCTCAACTACAAGAAAGAAGGGTTCATGACATTTGGAGACAACGCCAAGGGCAGAATCATTGGTAAAGGTAAAATAGGTAATGCATCTCTTTCAATTGATAATGTTGCACTTGTAGACACACTTAAGCACAATTTGTTAAGTATCAGTCAGTTGTGTGATAAAGGACTCAATGTTATATTTCAGTCCACCCAATGCCTGATAAATGATTTGAATGGAAATACTATATTAGTAGGGCAACGTGAATCAAACATTTACACTATTGAATTTGATGATATTAAATCTTGTGATATTAGATGTTGGGCTGCAACAAATGAAACTAGTTGGTTATGGCATAGGAGGCTTGGTCATGCTAGTATGGATTTATTGTATAGATTATCTTCTAAAGAACTAGTTAATGGCTTACCAAAGGATAACTATGTCAAGGATAAAGTTTGTGATGCATGTCAATATGGAAAACAAATCAAATCACCTTTCAAAACCAAAAATATGATTCCACAACTATACCCTTAGTTAATACATCTTGATTTATTTGGGCCAAATGATATTGCAAGCATTGGTGGAAAATTATATGCTTTTGTAATTGTTGATGATTTCTCTAAATTTTCTTGGGTTATCTTTTTTGCAAACAGAAGTGACACTTGCTATGCTTTCATCCATTTTTATGGAAAAGTTCAAAATGAAAAAGGTATGCCCATTGTTGACATTAAGAGTGATAGGGGAAGAGAATTTAGAAACAAAGAATTAGAATATTTTTGCAATGAAAATGGTTATTCACGTAACTTCTCCGCACCAAAAACTCCACAACAAAACTGAGTAGTTGAAAGAAAGAACTGAACACTCCAAGAAATGGCTAGAACAATGTTTAATGAACATAAACTTCAAAAATACTTTTGGGTTGAAGTTGTTAGTACAACTTGCTACATTAGCAACCGTGTCATCATTAGATCCAAAGTAGGCAAAACCCCCTATAAAATATGGAAGGATAGAAAACCAAACATTTCACCCTTCTAGATCTTTGGATGCAAATGCTTTATTTTAAATGATAGAGACCATCTTGCAAATTTTGATCTAAAATCTAATGAAGGGATCTTCTTAGGGCACGCTATGAATATTAAAGCTTATAGAGTCTTTAACAAAAGAACCTAAACTATTCAGGAGTCAACACACATAGTCTTTGATGAATCAAACCCTTTTTCACCCAAAGCAACAGTTGACTTAGAAGAAGATGATCAAGTAACTACAATTAGAATTGAAAAGGAACTTGAGTAGCATAAAATAAATAATGAGCAAGAAGAAAGTTCCAAATATAACAAAACTGATCATCAAGAGTCACAACCTCAGGAAGAAACTGTAAAATCATATAAAGCAAATCAGGAACTCCCTAAAGCCTGAAAATTTGTCTGAAATCATCCAACTGATCTCATCATAGGAAATCTATCTAGGGGAGTTAGTACTAGGTCACACTTGAGAAGTGGATGCAATCATATAGCCTTCGTGTCCCAAATTGAGCTTAAGAATTTTGAGGAGACTGAAAATGATGAAAATTGAATCATTGCCATGCAAGAAGAACTTGACCAATTCGAAAGAAACAAAGTATGGGAGTTGGTTCCTAAACCCAGGAACACATTGATAATAGGCAAAAAATGGGTATTTAGGTATAAAAAAGGTGAAGATGGCAACATAGTTAGAAATAAAGTAAGAGTAGTTGCACAAGGGTATAACCAACAAAAGGGTATTGACTATGATGAAACTTATGCCCCTGTAGCAAGATTGGAAGCCATTAGGATGTTACTTGCATTTTATTGGTACAAAGACTTCGAATTGTTTCAAATGGATGTTAAAAGTGCCTTTCTTAATGGCTACATCAATGAAGAAGTCTATGTCAAACAACCCCCATGATTTGAGAGTCATACACATCTTGAATACATATTTAAACTCTCAAAAGCTCTTTATGGACTTAAAAGCAAGCACCAAGAGCATGGTATGAAAGTTTGTGCAAGTTTCTCTTGGAAGACAGTTTCACAAGAGGACAATTTGATATTACCCTATTCTTAAAACATAAAAGAAGTGATATGCTTATCGTGCAAATCTATGTAGACGATATCATTTTTGGTGCTACAAATGAAAACATGTGTAAAGAGTTTGCATGGTCTATACAAGAGACATTTGAGATGAGTATGATGGGAGCATTAACATTCCTCCTTGGCTTGCAAATAAATCAGATGAAAAATGGAATATTCATCAATCAAGCTAAATACGTAAAGGACATGCTCAAAAAGTTTGGTCTAGAAATGGGAAAAACAAAATCAACTCCAATGAGCATAACAACAAAGTTTGATAGTGATGCAAATGGCAAAAATGTTGACCAAAAACTGTATAGAGGAATAATTAGGAGTCTTCTTTATCTAACCTCTAGTAGGTCAAACATCATATTCAGCGTATGCCTATGCGCTAGGTTCCAATCATGTCCCAAGGAATCTCGCTTAAATGTCATCAAAAGGATTTTCAAGTATCTGGCAGAAACACACGACTTAGGGCTCCTTTACCCTAAGAATGCTCCATTTGACCTTACCTGCTACTCAGATGCTGACTATGGGGGATGCAAAATCGAGAGGAAAAGTACCAGTGCAATGTGTCACTTTCTAGGACACTCTCTTGTATCATGGTTTTGCAAGAAACAAACCTCAGTTGCCCTCTCTACCACCGAGGTTGAATATATAGCAGTTGGTAGTTGTTGTGCTCAAGTCTTGTATATGAAATAGCAACTCGAGGACTTCAATATTTTAGTAAAGGGTACTCCAATCCATTGTGATAACACCAATATCATAAATATCTTGAAAAACCGTGCCTACACTCTAGGACAAAACATATTGAAATATGACACTATTTCATTCGAGACCACGTGCAAAAAAGGGGAACATTTAGCTAGTTTACGTTAACACCAAGAATCAATTAGCAGATATTTTGACAAAACCCCTAAATGAAGAGATATTTAGAAAAATTACGCATGAATTAGGTATGCTCACTCCAAGGGATCTATCTTGAAAATTTCCCACTAAATTCCTTATCTTCATTGGGTTAATAAGGAAATCATTTTGCAGTTCTGCTAGCATTTGACGATGAGTGCTAGGGACTTGTAGATGAGACAATCGTCAACGAACGAGAGTCACTCGTCGATGAGTCCTGTTAGGCAAATTTAAAATCCAGCGCCCATAACTCATCCTTTTCAAGCCTTAACTTGAGAGCCTTCTCTGTTCTTACCTTTTCTTGTCCATCTGAGCCCTAATCTCCTCATCCCTTCGTCCTCCAAGCCCTAGCTGACCTCAATGGCACCTTGATCAAAATGAAAAGCTATGTCTACATCATGACAATCTGATCTTCCCGAGAGCTCCTCACGAAACCCTCAATTCGAACACGTTCGACGGGCTTCAAAAAATGAAGGAGCTAGGTTCGTCTCTCCATAAGCTAAGTTTCTCTTCAACAATGACATATGTAAGCAGAGCATAGTTTTCGGTAAGATTGTTCTGATTCAATTTCTTGAAGGCAATTTCTCCACTCTTCTAGGTAAAATAAGAGTTGTGGGTTGGGAAACTTTGCTCACATTTCATGCACCCGTGTATATCGATTTGGTTAAAGAATTTTACGCTTATTTTGTGTTGTCATCACAAGGATGTGAGGCCTCCTCCACTGTTAGAGGAAAAACAATTTTACTAAATGAAAGAACATTCTTGAATATGCTCTCTTTCCAACGTTACCCAATTCAGAGCCTTCCTAAGACCATATGGCCTACGGATTATGAGTGGTTCGACTCTCATGAGGCACTGAAGTTGGTGACGGGTGACCCCAACATTTCGGCAATTGCCAGACCCAAATCAAAGGAGTTAACTATTGAATTCTGAGTCTTGCATCAGATGATTAGTCATAATATCTTGCTGAGATAGGGTAGGCAATATTGGGTGACACTTGGTGATATTTTTGCCATGTACTGCTTATGGTATGGATGGGGACTTTATCTGCCCAATGTTATCATCCAAAATTTGGAAGAAAACTTAAAATGCTGAAAGGGTTGTTTTCCATTCGCTCTCCTGCTCACAAAATTCTTTTTACAATTTGGCATTTTACGAGCTGGTATACCAGGCACAACACCCACACCAAATGACATGTATACTGAGGCCACCCTTCACCATATGCACATTGTGAGGGATGATTAGGCCTTGATTTGGAGGATACTTGAATAATTGGTTGGTGGGCCGAAAGAAGAGGTGGAAGCAGCAATGAAAGAGGATGCTGAAGCTAAGGAACATCACCTCCTTGATGTTCCTTTAGATGCTTCAGAGGCACCACTAGTTGACCCCATCCTAGAGTGCCTGGATAGACTTGAGTTGGACATGAAGGCACACATGGATGCAATGGAACAAGAAAATTGTGCCCGTTTTCACTCATTAGACTCGAGTCTCATCACCATTCTTGACCATATGCTCCGCACCCAATAAGGACCCCTCATTTTTTGATGAAGGCAAAGGGGGAGAAAGAAAATATTGTATTGGGTTGTATTGGGGGAGAAAGAAATATTGTATTGGTGTTGATGCTGACTCTGACTGATGTATTTTTTTGTTTTGTATGTTTTTGACTGTTACTAATGCATGATGCATGCTTTTGGCTATCACTATTGCATGCTTGACTAACTGGCGCATGCTTAGTTGTATTGGATGGATATATTCATAACTTTAACTCTTATTTGAATTTTAATCTTGTTGGTTGAGTACTACTGTTGATACTGTTGATCAATATTGTTATATCATACAGGTCATGATTGAGTACCACTGATTAATATTGCAGGTCATGACTTTTGAGTACTTTCGCTACCACATCATTTTTAAAAGTCGCATATATGATTGTTGTGTAATACTGCTTGTTTGTACATATGGCTCATTTGTTGAACATTATGCTTGTTATTAGGAAATACTGTTGAACTGTGAAAACTCTGTTAATTGAACTTTTTAAAATTACGCATGTTTATGAATCTCAAGGTTGAATATCTTTTAACCATGCATAAATTGCATACAGTAAGGGGGAGGAATGTTTTAAAAAATTTCAAAACAAGTATGCATATTTTGAGGGGGAGCATTTTAAATAAAAATCTTACAAAAAAACACCAGTGGTTTGCCATCATCAAAAAGGGGGAGAATGTTAGTCTTAAAGGCTAAAGTTTCCCATTCCTATAAGTCTTGATGATAACAACTCATTAGTGTCCCTCAAGTTGTATAATCTATGAATTCAAGTTTAGTACAGGTTAAACAGGTCAAATAAAGCAAAATGAGCAAACGAACCATTGAAGAAGCAATAAGCAAATGACTTGGTCAAATCATACTCATTGAACACCCAAAGCACAGCCAACTGAATTTAATATGAAGACTTGTTTTTGTTTTCATGTATGTTGGGTTGTGTGTGTGAGGTAGGAAAGTTTTTGTAACTCTTTATGCTTGTGATGTGTGTGTAAGAATACTCTGCAAGAGATGAGTAATGCATATGCATATAGTACATGGTAGTATAGGACATCAAAATATGTTTTCACATGCATGCCAAGTCATGCTAAGTGCACAAGATATCAAACGAGCTTTCAAACTTGGCTTTATCAAACAAGACATCTTACACTCTTTCAGACCTTATTTGGACAAGCCTAAAGCTTCATTAGATTTGAGAATTTAGGCATACTCCAGACAAGGGGGGTGAATTGGGTTTTTATAATTTCTTTATAACTTTGTTTCACAAATTCCTCAGTTTAAGTATTAACCTAGAAACTTGATTTTCAGCAATCACACAAACATTATAATATTGATCAACAATCCTTACAAGTTCAGTCAACAATCTTTGGACAATCCAAATTCAATCTTTTATGAATAAATGATGTTAAAGATTAGCTTGATCAAAAATATCAAACTTTAATATTCAGAATCAAAATTTTCTTTAACAATAAGTGGTGACAATTTCAAGATAATTTCAGAAGGCTGATTTTATAAAGCTTGCAACTTTCTTTCAATTAATTTAACAAAATCAACTTCAGTCGTGATATTCAAAAATCAATATTCAAATTTTACTTTGAACTTGTCAAACCAACCAATGATAACCAATATGTTACTTGATTTCAAGTATGAACCAAAAATAGTTTTTCAGCAACTTCCAATATGCAACAAGTTCTTCAATAAACATACACGCAGATTATAACCTTGTAATAAAGTACAGCAACTTCGTTTATTATATACTCTATAGGCTTTACTATCTAAGGCATACCCTAGGAAGATACCTTCATCTAATTTCATATCAAACTTTCCTAAATGTTCATTGTCTCTAAGCACAAAACATTTACAGCCAAAGACATGAAAATATGATATGGTTGGTCTATGACCATTCCATAATTTATACAAAGTCTTATTTAGAGATGGTCTAATTAAAACTCTATTTAGAACATAGCAGGCGGTATTTACTACACCATTCTGTTGTGGAGTTCTAGGAGCCAAAAAATTATGAGCTATTCCTAATAAATTGCAGTAGTCTTCCATGCCTTGATTTTTAAATTCTCTATCCCTATCACTTCGAATTTTAGTGATAGTATATCCCTTTTCATTTAGGATTTTCTTGCACGAGTTTATGAATTGTTCACACGATTTATCTTTGTGACCTAAGAATAGTACCCATGTATATCTTGAATAATCATCAACTATACGAATGCGTATGATTTTCCTCCTAAATTCTGAATTGGGTTTGGACCAAATAGATCTAAGTGTAGCATTTGAAGTGGCCTAGAAGTAGAGATTTCTTTCTTCTTCTTAAAGCTTGTTCTTTCTTGTTTTCTTAGTTGACAAGCCTTACAAATTTTATCTTTGATGAATTTTGTCTTAGGCAATCCCTTAACTAAGTCTCCCTTAACTAGTTTAGATATTAAGTCCATGTTTGCGTGTCCTAATCTCCTATGCCAAATCCAACTAATTTCATTCATAGTAGAGAAGCATGTCACACTCTATGAGGTTAGGTTATCAAAACTGGTGGTATATACGTTTTCATGACGCTCAACAGTGAATAGTATCTTATTATCAGTTTTGTGTTCAACAATGCATTTGTCATGTTCAAAAGACACTTTGTAACCTTTATCACACAGTTGACTTATACTCAATAAGTTGTACTTTAAACCATCAACTAGTAAAATATCATCTATAATTAGTGATGAATCATTACCAACTTTATCTACACATGTGATCCTTCCCTTAGCATTATCCCCAAAAGTGACAAATCCTCCATCCTTGGGTGTGATGGATGTGAACTTTGCTTTATCCCTGGTCATGTGACGAGAACATCCGCTATCCATATACCATCTGTCTTTTGAGGAGGACGATCTTAAGCATATCTGCAAGACAAAATTAGATAACTACTTTTGGTACCCATATTTTCTTAGGTTCATGTGGGTTAGTACTAGATTCTCCTTTGACCTTCCAGACTTTCTTAATTTTGACATCTTTATTTTTGAAAGGACAGTCAAATTTTATGTGACCCAGCCTCTTACATTTATAACATGTAATATTTTTATGATAGTCTTTAGATGGAACATATGATTTTGACTCTCTTACAAAATATCCCATGTAAAGGTGTCTCTGTTCTATGTTATCATTTCCATTATAACCAAGACCTTCCTTTTTTAGGGAGTTTCTTTGAATTCTAAGGAGTTTTTCAAAATTAGTTTGTCCTTCTATAAATTTACTAATAATCTTAGATTTGTCTTTCAAATTCTTTTCTAACTCCTCAATTTTCAAGTCCATGTATTTCATGAGAGATGCATGAGTTTCACTTTGACGTTCAACTAAACTTGAAAGTTCTTTGACTTTCACTTGAAAGTCTGGACTAATTCTGATGCCTTCATATCAGAGTGCACGATGATGACATAGCCAAGATCAGTGGACGAGGATCGAAACTGGGGCAGTTTTTAAGTTCCATTGGAGCAAATTTAGGAGCTTTAAGGACAGAATAAAAGTCGAAAATAGGGCCATGATCAGTGGCATGTAAACACTGGGGCAGATTTTGAGCACCTTTTGGAATTTGAAATATGACCAGAATCAACGGCAACGTGGAATTTGAAAGCACACCCAAGATCAGAGATTGGGTTGTCGATTACAAACACGATGGAAGGAGAAGAGATTCATGCATTACCATGCATTTCATGCATTGCATAAGAAAGAAAATACAAAGGGCATCTCATGCAACATGCATACATCTTTGCATTCACGCATCATTATGCACACATAGCAACATATCACTGCTTTCTAGCATCTTAGGTAGCAACATGCATACATAGAGCAATAGAGCACCATTCATTCATACTTGCCTGGTTGAATAAACTTCTGAATAATCTTTTTGCATCCTTGAATAAACCATTATTGTTTAGATACATTTTGAAACTAGGGCAGCTGGCCCCCATGCACAGATTAACATATTTTGAAACTGAGGCAGTTGACCCCTTGGTCGTTGAGTCTCAAAGAGGGTAATCTAAAGACAGCCAAAGAAACTCGAGATTTTGTTCCTGATTGATAATCCCCAGTGGAATAATTCTAAGCCCTACACCTGAGGACATGTTCTAAAAGGTCTCGGGACTAGGCACCCGATTGATCATCCTCAGTGAAGTAATTTTTCAAGACTTAGAACCCTACATATGAGCTTATTCTTCAAAGAGTCTCAAGATCTTGCACCCGATTGATCATTCTCAGTGGAGCAATTCTTCAGGACTTGGATCCTTATACTTGAGGACACTTTCCAAAAGATCTCAAGGTTTCGTACCCGATTCATCATCCCCCATACAGAGTAACCATCTCCTTAGTCCAAATTGAGTCATCTGCCTTGAAATTAGGGCATCAACCCTCACATCCAAAAATGTTGTTCACGACAAAACCGAGGTGTTGGATCACCTCAAAGCTTTCTTGATTATCTCGTTCATGCGAGTAGTTTCATCCAAATTGTTTTGATCATCTTATCCACTCTTATTGACCCATCGCGGTCCCACCTTATTGACCCATCGCGGTCCCACCTTATTAACCCATCGCGGTCTCACCTTATTGACCCATTGCGGCCCCATTCTTATTGACCCTTCGCGGTCCCACCTTATTGATCCATTGCGGTCCCATTCGTATTGACATTTCACGGTCCCACTCTTATTGACCCATCGCGGTCCATTCTTATTGACCCATCGCGGTCCCACTCTTATTGACCCATTGCAGTCCACTTTTATTGACCCATCGCGGTCCACTCTTATTGACCCATTGCGGTCCACTTTTATTGACCCATCGCGGTCCACTCTTATTGACCCATCACGGTCCACTCTTATTGACCCATCGCGGTCCACTCTTATTGACCCTTTGCGGTCCCACCTTATTGATCCATCGCGGTCCCATTCGTATTAACCTTTCACGGTCCCACTCTTATTGACCCATCATGGTCCATTCTTATTGA
This sequence comes from Malania oleifera, assembly GCF_029873635.1. Classification (NCBI taxonomy): domain Eukaryota; kingdom Viridiplantae; phylum Streptophyta; class Magnoliopsida; order Santalales; family Ximeniaceae; genus Malania; species Malania oleifera. Next base: position 82,037,995 of record NC_080420.1, read on the forward strand.
CCCATCGCGGTCTCACTCTTATTGACCCATTGCGGTCCACTTTTATTGACCCATCGCGGTTCATTCTTATTGACCCATCGTGGTCCACTCTTATTGGCCCTTCACGGTCCCACTCTTATTGACCCATTGCGGTCCATTCTTATTGACCCATCGCGGTCCCATTCTTATTGACTGTTTGCGGTCCACTCTTATTGACTGACCCATCACGGTCCACTCTTATTGACCCATCGCGGTCCACTCTTATTGACCCTTCGCGGTCCCACCTTATTGATCCATTGCGGTCCCATTCGTATTGACCTTTCACGGTCCCACTCTTATTGACCCATCGCGGTCCATTCTTATTGACCCATCGCGGTCCCACTCTTATTGACCCATCGCGGTCCACTCTTATTGGCCTCTTATGGTCCCACACTTATTGACCCATCGCGGTCACACCTTATTGACCCTTTGCAGTCCCATCTTATTGACCCTTCGCGATCCCACCTTATTGACCCTTTACGGTCTCACTTTTATTGACCCATCACGGTCCCATCTCATTAACCCATCACGATCTCATCTTACTAACCCTTCGCGGTCCCACCTTATTGACCCTTTGCGGTCCCACCTTATTGACCCTCTGCGGTCCCACTCTTTTGATGCATTTGGCCTGGTCCAAAATCAGCGTCTTTTATCTTTGCAGATTTGTTGCCATAAAAAAAGTAGGAGAACTCCTACTTTTACTTTGAAGCAACGAATCCTACAAAGAGGGGCAGCTGTAGACACCCCATTTTTATCCAGACCCAATGTTATTATTATATTTACTATTATTACCATTATTATTAATATTATTATTATTTTATATACTATTATTGTTACTTTGTTAATATTATTTTTACTATTATTACTATTATTAGTAGTAGTAGCATTATTATTATATTTCCTATTATTATTATTATTATTTTGCTATTATTATTATTTTTATTATTATTGTTATTATTATTTTTAAATATTATTATTATCACTTTATTATCTTACTATTGTTATTATTATTATATTACTATTATTATTTTTATTTTCATTATTATTATCTTTGTTATTTTTAAATATCATTATTATTATTATTTTTCACATTAATAGGTGTTTTTGTTTATCCCATATCTATAGTTATTAGGGTTCCAGTTACTTCACATTAATATTGTATATTTTGGATAATCATTATGGTTTTATTAGTATGGTATATTTTGGATTATCAGTATTGTTGCGTTAATATTGTATACCTTGGGTTTTTCCATATTGCGATGTTGAGTGCGTATATATCTTAGGGTTTTGATCAGTTCATATTGTTTACGGTATTTTTAGGGTTTCCATTATTGCATGCTGCTATTTACGTATTATGGTCTATTTTTTTATTATTATTCTTATGTTTGTATCTGGTATTTCTTATTATTATTTTAGTATATAGGGTATCATTTATTATGGTATTTTTAGCATTTTTAGGATCTTAGCATATATGGTGTTTGTAGTATTTTAATATATTTAGTGATAGTATTATAATATTTTTATTATGTTTATATGTGGTGATATTTATTATAGTATCTTTAGTATCTTAGCATATATAGTATTATGACATTTGATTACTTAATATATATAGTATTGTGGTATTTTATTACTTATTTTGGTATTTGTAATATTCTCACTATTATTATGTGTATTGTGATAGTGTAGTATTTTTGTTCATGTCATATATTTATATTCAGTATTTTAGTTTATTATCCTATTATCACACATCGAAACCTCCCAGAAATTTTGGAAATATCATAAAGTATTTATAAAATCCTAAAAAATTTTGAAATAAATTTGGGAGTTATTTTCATAAAATATTTTCTTGATTTTTATCCCTATGATTTTATTGCGGGGGTATGAGCCTTCGGGCATCACGTACCCTAAGCTCTGAGGGAATATATATGTATATATTATATTTATTTAGTTATTTATTTATTTATATATTTGTCATGTGTGTTTATAAATTCATAAAAGGAATAGTTTAAAGACTTTTTAAATTAACTTAGGGATAATTCTAAATTAATTAGGTACCGTTCGTAAGAACGGGCGCATAGGGGGTGCTCGTACCTTCCCCTCGCGTAACTGAACTCCCGACCCCAGTTCTGGTAATGTAGACCCATTCTACCCCTAACGGGGTAGTAATCATGTGTTCTAACCGCACTAAAAGGTTAGTGACGACTCCGAAATTATATTTTCATGCGAAACTAAAATTGATTTTTAATTCCACGCCCGGGAACACGCGGCTCCGGGACGTCGCGACACCTCAAAGTCATTATGTGTCATTAGACACAGATTTGCAATCTTGTCATCACTAAATTCAGATTTTGAATCACTTGTGTTGTGCATATCCCAACCGACTTTTAGCACCTTCTTTTTTTTCTTGGAGGCTTTCATTAGTTTGGGACACTTAGGCTTGATGTGTCTAACCTCTCTGCAGTTGTAGCAAGTTGGTAGATCTTCCGTAAATTTCTGTTGAACTTCTTATTATTCTTCAAGAACTTCCCGAACTTCTTTGTTAGCAAAGCCATATCATCTTTTGTATCGGAATCACTTCCTTCACTAGAGTTGTTTGATGATGCCTTAAGTGTTGTGGCTTTCTTTGATTTAATTTGCTCATTCTTGCTCTCATTTATTGCAAGCTCATGGGTGATGAGCGATCCAATTAGTTCATCAACAGACATCTCCTTGAGATTTCTCCCTTATGCTATTGTTGTAGCTTTTGCTTCCCAAACTGGAGGTAGTCCCTTGAGTATTTTCCTGATCAACTCATAAGTAGGGTAAGATTTACCAAGAGCATTTAAAGAATTTGTAATGTGTGTGAATCTAGTGTACATGGATTGAATAGATTCATCAGCAATCATTTTAAATGCTTCATACTCACCGGTGAGCATGTCTATCCTACTATCTTTTACTTCCTTAGTACATTCATATGTAACTTCTAATTTTTCCCAAATCTCTTTAGCTGAGTTACATGTCATTACCCTATTAAATTCATTTACATCTAATGCACAGAAAAGCAAGTTCATTGTAGTAGCATTTATTTGTACCGATTTTCAGTCTTCCTCTGTATACTCATCTTTAATTTTAGGTACATTTATCTTATCAATTACTTTCATGGAAACATGATTTCCCTTAGTAATTATTTTCCATACCTTCCAATCTACATTTAACAAGTATATGCTCATTTTACGTTTCCAATAGGTGTAATTTACACCATAGAAAATTGGTGGTCTAGTGGATGAGTGTCCCTCACCGAATGGAGTTACACCGACGTGTGTCATGTGATCTTTTTACAAATGAACAATTATGTCTATGTAAACCTACTCTGATACCAAATGTTGATTTAGGTGTAATCCCAAGAGGGGGGTGAATTGGGTATTTTAAAATTCTTTAAAACTTATTTACCACTTAGTCCCTATTTCTATATTTAACAAATTACTTATCAAGGTCGTCTGAGGTTATTCAACAAACACACATGCAATGTAAATAGTGAAATGCGTTATGGAAATTAAAAGGAAGAGAGAAGGCAAACACAATTTTTATGAAGTTCAACCAACTCGGCCTACATCCTCGCCTTGAGCAACCCACTCAAGGATTCCACTAAATTCTCTACTCCTTAAATTGGGACGGAGCTTCCCTTACATCCGCTGCTTACAAGAGGCACAACTTCCTCCTCACCCGGTTCATAATCTGAACCGTGATTACAATTATAATTTCAAATCTGCAAAATAACTCAAGATTCACTTCTAACAAAGCTAGTGAGTACAATCGAAATTCCTAACACATATCCATATGATGAAACTTGAAACTCAAAATGTATGTAACGATACAAACATTAATGAATGAATATGCTTCACCAAATTTCTCTTTTATCAAATCTCCCAAAATGTTTGTATGAGTAATAGCTTTGAAGACAAGATGCACAAATATCAAATATGATATTGTTAAAAAGTTTGTCTTGAATATTATAAAGATCTAAATCAATAAGCTTTCTCCCAAATTTTCAACCACAATATGATCTTTGTAATATGCAAATATATACATACATATATATATATATATATATATATATAATGTGATTACCAAAGATCAAAACCTAATATAAGATTTTTCATAAAATATCCCTCAATAATATATATAGTTATGAACTTCTAAGGATATTTAATCAAATGGTTTTGAAGTATCAAAAATATCAAGTCTTCAACTAAATACACACTTGAATCAGAACTATTTAACTAATGGCAAAACCTTTCTTAAGTAATGATCTTGTCAAAACAATCTCTATATGTATATGAACACTCAAGATCAATCTCTCTAATAATATTCAATAATAAATGATGAGATAAGAAACTCTTGAAAATAACAAATGGATTTACCAAACCTTAATACCAAATAGAAATCAAGATGTGTATATGAAATCCCTTCATTTTTCTGAGTTGATTTGCCCAAGTTTGATGAGTATAAGTTGGAGTGCAAGCGATCGTAATAGCAATATGTTCAAGTCTCTCAATTCTATGCCAAAAGGATGTTCTCTTCTCTTCTCTTTGATCTTCGCTCCAGCACTAGGGTTTATATGTTCATTATATAGGTACCTTGCCTTTAGAATGAATCTCAACTGTTGGATCAAAAAATAATTCGCGAGTTCTCTCATTAAAAATTAAAATTTTAAACTTTCTCGTAGGTTCAGACAACTGAAGGTTAAGGCCCAGACAACTGAAGTTCCTTAGAGTTTCGAAAAATTAACCTGGACACAAGGTCAAACGACTGAAGTTGGGGTTCGGTCTTCTGAAGTGTTGGGTTCAGACGACTGAAGTCAAAGTTCAGTCTTCTAAGGTGCTTCTGCCAGGTTCTGTATTTCACCATAAATTCTTCAAATGAATGAACTTAATTTTCGGTCTTCTGAAGAAATTCTTCAAACGACTGAGCTTAACTTCGGTCTTCTGAAGTTCAATCTTCAGACGACTGAACTTGAAGCTCGGTCTTTTGAACTGAACCTTTCCTGAATTTTTCCTTTTAATTTGAAAAATATGTTTTGTTTTCTTTCTTTACCTTTTTATAAAAATATTTTCCGGGGTTTTGAAAATATATCTAAGTCCATAGATATCCCCTAATGATGTTCATGAGATGCATGAGTCTTAAGGTCATTCTAGGATATATGTTGAGCCTCAAATTAAATCATATGAAATATGTAAATATATTCAGTTCTAAATACCCATTCCTATGACGTTATTGAACTTGCCACTTGCATCTTCATTCTTTTACTCTTTTTGTTCCATGGATTATGCCAAGTTGTGAATCCTTTATTCTTCATGGCTTCCATGACTTGTTATCCTTCCGTGCATGCTATATATTGTTCATGTTCACAACCTCAATGCACAAATCAAATACCAAGTGATTTGTCATTATCAAAATAGGATTGGACACGTAGAGTCAATAGGTTGTTTCAGTAAAAACATAGCAATACTTCAAAAAATATTTCAGCAGGAGAATTTTGAATTTGTAATTTGTATGTTCTTGATTGCTTGTATGTAATTTGTGAAAATAACAAGTATTTATAGAGTAGTAAATTTACTTTACGTTTTTCCCAAGTTACTTGCAATATTTCCCAAGTAATCTCTAAGTTTGGAGCCCGAGAAATCAAATTTAAAACTTTTCAAATGTTGTTCAAAAGTTAAAACATGAACTTCGGTCGACTATGCCCGAGGTCAGTCACCTAAGCCTTTTAAGTTCAGTGTATTTTGAAAACACAGTGTTGGGTCAGTCGACTGAGCTTTAAGGGTTAGTCACCTGTCTCGGTTCTGTTTTCTTTCTTAAAAAGCACATAAAAATGTCAGTCGCCTGATGATGATTCATCAGTCGCCTGTTTTGCTTTCAGCTTAAGTGATTTTTCAAATTTTGATTTCAAAACTTTACTTGGATCTTGGAAAAACATGAGTAAGACTTTAAAAAAATTTCCATGATTTTGAAATAAGTTCTCTAAGTCACTTAAACTTTCCTAAGAGCTTCATGCATCAATATTGAATTTGTAAAGTACTTACATGAGACTTATATATATATTGAAAACTAAGGAGTAGTCCCAAGAGGGAGGGTGAATTGGATTTAAAATTTCTTTAAATTCTTTTTAATGAATTCTTGACTTCTTCTTGATTTATTAAATACACGACAAATACTTTCAATCCACAACCACAACACAAGTAAACAAACAAGTTACCAATTAATCAATCAAACCAATCAATTTTCAATCAACCACAATATTCAAACTAAGATAGAAGATTCAGCTTGTGTTTGTTTGCAGCCCTGTAGTTAATGAATTTGCTTTCTTAAAATGAGGTGCAATATAAAATCCAATACTCTTTCCAAAAGTTTAGACGTTAAATAAACTTTCAGTTTAAAGAGTCTTTGAGTGTTTCACCAATCAACGTACTCCCTTATGGTTTCCGCAAAGAATGGATCAACCAACGTACTCCCTTTCGATTTTCACAATCCCAAAAAATAAATTAAGCTTAAGTTTACTTAATATCAAATCCACGTAGTGTTTATGATTAAGGAATTTAAAACATCCACGCAGTTTATATATATGCTGAAAATAAAGAGCAAAGGAAAGAGAGAGTGAGATCACGGTTTTTACGAGGTTCGGCCTACCCAGTCTACGTCCTCTCCTTTGGCAAACCACCAAAGGATTCACTAAAACCAATTCCTTTACCGAGAAAAAAAACACTATTTACTCACTCCTTTGATTAGGCTAGAGCTCGTCTCTCCAAACAATATACCCTCGTTCGGCTACTCCTTCAATTAGGCTAGAACAGCACCTCTCTAAGCGATATCCCCTTGCTTAGCCAATGATCCAACAATCCTGGAATCATCACAATCTACAAGAGATATAACAAATATATGTGTACAAAGAGTGCTCTTAGATTGAGCTAATTAGTGCAATTGAAAACTAATATACTTCAATTCAAAATATCAATATGAAATACAATTGAAGTTCAAAAGAGATTTCACCAAGTTTTCCTTCTACATGAGAATCAAAAATTTAGAAGCATAGAGAAGGATTGATCAGTTGCTTCCAAAAAATCTCAGCAATTCAGATGTGTAAAGATGAGAGCATGAGAACCTCTAAGAGTATAAGAGTTTTAGCTTTAAGAATTGATTTTCAATTGCTTGGTATAATTTAATTTGCAAAACCTTGTATCTATAGAGTGAGTTTCCTTATCTCCCAAGTTTCTTATAGTGTTCCCCAAGTTTTTATAACTTTTAGACTTAAAAAACTAATTTTTAGAATTTTCCCGTTAAAATTCAAAATTTAAATTTTCGTAAGGTCAATTGGCTGACTAGATGACTAGGTGGGTGTTTATACAGGGTTAGCTTGCTGGATAGGTGACTGAGAGCTTTCTGTATCCCAAAACTTAATTCTATTAACTGGTTAGTCGATTGACTGAACACAGGTCATTCTGGTCAGTTGGCTGACCAGACAATTTGCTGAGTTGCTGACAACTTCGACCCTGTTTCAGTATTTTGGTAATAAACTTTTATATATAGCTCCAAATTAGTTGATCTTGTTATCAAAAAAAAGCTAAGAGAAAATCCTACAACTATCATGTTGAACTTTTTTTACAATAAGGAGGTTTTGATATAGAAAAATGCTCATCAATGTGAATGTAGAAAAATTAACAGCATTTGGAAAAATCTCATTTTAGTGCTTTTCATTCCAAAAACAATTTTAACCTTTTTGAAATAACTTCTAACCTTATAAAACTATTTTTCAATTATTTTAAAAGGTATTTAGGTCTAAGTAATTAACCTAAGAGCTTCTTGTATCCATATTGAAATCGAATAAAATACTTACATAAAGATTTCTTAGATTTTTTTGACATTCTTAATCACTTAAGTCTTCATGCTCTGTCTTTCTTAAACACTTAATTCTTCATGCTTTGTCTTGGCCCTTTCTTCAAACTTTAATATCAAGTTCATCCTCTCATAGTATTCAAGCTTTAATATATCATCCATGCCTTTAAGTATTCTTTAAGCTTCATATGATCATGTTCCTTTGGAATATAAGTTTCAATTGATCCTTGCGAGTACTTGACCTTACTTTCACATCTGAGAGATCTGAAATATTATCACTCAACAAAATATGTTAAGTTTCACTTGTTTGTTAGTATCAAAATAGGATGTTAAGCCTTGTAAGGCCAACAATCTCCCCCCTTTTTGATGATGACAAACAATGAGCAAAAATATGAGTAAGCCTTAGAAGACCTCCCCTTTCAATAAGCATCATCTTCAACATATTTGTAAGATCAAGATTACTATCAACACCAATTTTAAGATCATTCAATATCATGCATATCAATACCAATTTCAAGGTCATTCAATGTCATTTACTTCTCCCCTTTGTCAAATACTTCTCTCCCTTTTGAAATATAATTCATGTTTCAAAATTTCAAAATATTTTAATACCAAACTCAATTTTCAATTTTTGTTCAAAAATTCTCCCCCTTTTGGCATCAATCAAAAAGAGTAGGATATAAACAAAATAAATCATATTTTTGAGCATATGAATATCAATCATGCATATCAAGTATATGATACCAATTTAGATTTTCATTAATTCTAATTCCAATTGAACTTTTAAATTTTTAATACCAAACTCAAATTGAAAATTTATGATACCAATTGAAAACTTATGATACCAATAAAAAAATAATTCATGATACCAAAAAAAATTAGGGAGAAACAAAATACAAGTTATAAGTCATAATACTCCCCCTGAATTTAATACATTCAGATTTGATACCAATTATGCTTTCTAAATTTATCGTCCATATTTCAAACATTTGATGTATATGCTCATGGATATCAAATACCAATATCATATCAATTTCATAATTTACTTATGGATATAATTATACTTGTCATGCTCAAATACCAATTTATATATATTTATGGATACTAATACACTTTATAGATACCAATGTTAATGTCACATTATGCACAGCTCATGAATACTCTGTTATTTAGATTCAAATTTATCCATTTATCCATGTGATCCATCATAAGCATACATGGCCAAGAATTTTTTAATTCATACCAAAATCATGTTTCTAAATCATGCTTCATAACTTTATGCTCAAATTTTCAAAATATAGTGAGCCATAAATTATCAATATTTGCATTGTCTTTAAAAATTTCAAGATACCAAATTTAAGATGTACACATGTATCGTATTGCAGTCATATAAGCATGGAGTAAATCATATCATGTTCTTTGTACTATACTTTTACTTGGATTGTTCTTATGTTGCTCAAGTATTTTATTTCAAACTTATTTAACAGTTTTTCCTTTAGTCATTTGGCTGAGCTTCTGTCTAGTCGGCTGACCTATACTTTCTCTTTAAAGGTTTTGTTCAGTCAGTCGGCTGATCGTATGGTCAGTTGGCTGACAATCTTTTGCCAAGCTTTCTTCTTTATCAAGAAGCTCTATTTGCTTCAGATTTTCTTTTCTTTTGATTTCATTTAAACATCCAAACTTCATGTATCCTAATGCTTTCTATTTTATGCCTTGTATGATTCATTCATTGATTTGAGGCCCACAATTTTCATGAGTTTCAATAATATAAGCTTGAATAATTTTATCCTTATTCTCTATTTCAATTTATTCAATATATTTGTATGATGTTCCATAAATTCAATATCAATTGAAGTTGAAGAATTTCATTTTTGGTACCCATATTTTCTTGGGTCCGGATGGTTTAACAAGGGATGTTTCTTTAATTCTCCAAACTTGTTTTGTTTTCACACCTTTCCTCTTAAATGGACATTCAAAGTTTATATGTCCCTTTTTCTTACATTGATAGCATATGGTGTTAATGTATAGGCATTAGAAGATGTGCTAGCATAATCTTCGGATACTTTTGAAAAATAACCCATGTAAAGATTCTTTTTCTTTTTATTTTCAGCCTCATTAAATCTAATGCCTTCTTTGTTTAAGGTCATCCATTGTGAGCCTATCATTTTGTCAAAGTTTTCCTTTCTTTTTATGAAGTTGTAAATGATATTTTCTTTATCTTCAATTTGATTTTTGAGATCATTTATCTCAATATCTTTCTTTTTATCAACCTTCTTTTGTGATTTTTCTAATTCTTGAGATAATTTTTTATTTTTATCCTCTAATTCAAAAATATATATGTATTTCTCATATTTCATGGAGGATAGGGATCGAAGATCTTCTATCATCTTTTCATTCTTGCTTTCTAATTTCTTGATTTTTAAGTATTTTTCTTTTTCAGCAAGATTTTTAGCTTCTAATTCTTTTATTACAGTCTCATACTTATTTTCTATTTTCTTGAGTTTTGAATCTTTATCATTTTCAGCAATCTTAATTAATTCTAACTCTTTCGTCACTCCATCATTCTTATTTTTCAATGATGTGTTTTGTTTAGTTACTTTGATTAGCATCTTATGTACTTTGAATAAATCATTTTGAAGTTCTTCATAAGATGACATGCTTTCATCATTTGATTCATCACTACTATAACCATTAACCGATTTGGATGAGGAGCTTCCCTCATCGTCCCATGCCATAAAGCAAGTGTAAGCAACCTCTTGGTTACTTGATTTACATTCCGAACTACTTGTACTATCCCAAGTAGTGGCTTTTATTGCCTTTTTCTTTTTCTTTTTAGAAATTTTCTTAAGTAGTGGACATTCCGGTTTTATGTGTCCATCCTTTTTGCAATTATAACATGTGGGGATTTTATTCTTTGATTTCTTTGTATTAGTTTCTTCTTCATCTAATTTGGAGTTTTGGTTTCTTATTTTGAATTTGTTTTTCCTTCTAAGGATTTTTGCAAGTTTCTTAGATATGAAGGCTAGTTCATCTTCATTCATCTCTTCTTCACTACTAGAGTTTTCTTTTGAAGCTTTGAAGGCTATAGATTCTTGGGATTTGGTTTTTCCACTCCTTTCATTCATTGATATTTCATATGTGAGTAGAGAACCTATTAGCTCATTTAAGGAGTTTTTTTTTTCAAATTTCTTCCTTCCCTTATGGCAATGGCTTTTGGTTCCCATATAGGTGGCAGCCCTCTAAGAATTTTCCTTATCATCTCATAAGTAGTATAGGTTTTTCCTAAGGCATTTAGGGAATTTATTATGTGAGTGAACCTAGTGTACATATTAGTTATGGATTCATCTGGGTTCATCCTAAAAGCTTCATATTTTCTTGTAAGCATATCAATCCTATTATCCTTAACATCTATAGTGTCTTCATAAGTTACTTCTAGCTTGTCTCATATTTCCTTGGCCGATTTGCAAGCCATTACTCTATTAAATTCATTCATATCAAGGGCAAAATATAAAGCATTCATATCACTAGAATTAACTTGCAGCTTCTTATGAAGACCTGATTTGCAAGCCATTACTCTCATAAGCTATTTTTGAAGACTTGATAGATACTTAAACAAACATGTCAAGTTCACCTTTGATTTGTTATCACCAAAATAAGATTCTAAGCCTTGTTAGGCCAACAATCTCCCCCTTGTTGATAATGACAAATAAGGAGCAAAAGTGAGTAAGCCTTACCAAGGCTCCCCCTTACAATAAGCATGATCTCAACAAGATTTGTAAAGTAAAACAAATTTCATACTAACTTAATGAACATAAATCATGATGTTATCAATTGTCAACTATAACTCCGCTTGAATGAAACATATACCATAAAAAAAAAAATAGTATCGAAGTCAAATATTACAAACAAAGTTTGTTCGAGCTAGGAAAATAACTAAGCATCATCTGCCCTATCAATTTCAGTTCCTTCTTCATCTTCCTTTTCATTTGCATTTTCATCTTCTTCTTCAACATCACCAGAACTAGTTCTCATTGGAGCCTTACCACGTGAAGAGGATGATTCGGCTATATGTTGTTCAATTCATTCAAGTCGTTGATCAAGAGAAGTGTAATTTGCTTGAAGCGAGCTGAACCCGAAGCGCATTTCACCACGAAAATCATTGAGATGCTGTTGATAAGCAATGAACTAGGAAGGGATATTATCTACCCGAGGAGCAGGTTGCTGAGCTAGTAGCTGAATAGGTGGCTGTTGTTTCTGAACTTTTCGTCGTCTCCGACCATATTTAGGAAACCATCCTTGATCATGTCGCTCATAATCCATTTGCTTAAGTGTGGTAGAATAAAAAAAGATCATAATGGGTTCTCTTTATGAACAAGGGGGATGTAGTAGCGACACTAAAATGTGCAAAAACAAGGTTTGAAACTCCACCATACGGAAGAATAACTCTACGAGCTTCTTCTCTAGAAATCACCCATTTGAGAATTAAGCTTGGAAAGTCAAGTTTTTTAGCTTTGAGCAGGCACCACATGATGAAACAATTATAATAAGAAATGTGGTCATGTGATGCTACCCTAGGTAAGATATTATAAGTAATGAGCTTTTGGAGGATTTAAGCTTGCAGGTTTAGTTGTTTATACAAAGGAGGATGACTAAAAAAATAGGTGGTTCAGTCATAACCAATGGGAGAAACCCTTCAGGTGAGCAATCTTGAGTCATAATCCAAGATTGGCCAAGAGATGGACAGTCAAACTCTCCTTGTTTGATATGTAAAATGGTTGCTGAGGTTTGTGGAGTAAAGGCAATCGATTTCTCCATAACTTCAATGGAGGGCACCGTGTCTCCTTTTATCAAATTGGCATAAAAGAGTTTAACTAGGTTAGGATACATGTTTTTTTCCTGAAGTGTGATAAACTTTTTCCATCCTAAAGTTTTGAACACTAGTAAAATAGAGGGAAAATCCTCTTTAAAGAATGTTGTATTTAAGACCTTACCAAAAATAGGCTCACTAGATCGAATATGATCCCGATATAGCTTCTTTGCATGAGGAGTTACAAGCCATTTCTCTATGTCATTGCTATCATCATACCCAGAAGAAGATCCTTTGTTTCCAGTGGTTTTCATTCATGGCATGACTGATTTTGAGAAAAACGAATGGTGAAACCCTAGAAAATTAGTTAGGAATGAAGTAGGAGGATGATCTTTAAGTATAATCTGAAGATTTTGTATGAGGAAACACTCGGGAATGAAGTAGAAAAGGTTTTGGAGAAGGGAGGAACAGAGTCAGTAGATCGAGGATTTAAAAATTAGGGTTTTACGCATTGTTTGAATTTAAACCATCGTAAGGCAATCGACTGAACACAATATGTCAGTCACCTGACAAATGAGTTTCTTCAATTTCTCCAAACAGTAGCAAGTTAGTTGACTGTGCCTCATAGAGTTAGTTGCCTGACCTTCACTTATTTAGTTTTCCTCTTCAAGCTACTTCTCTACAGTGCAATAATCCTAGTTCGCGTCTTATAGAGATAAATCTATCCTTTGGAAGAGTTTTTGTAAAGATATCAGCTCATTGATCACTTGTATTCACAAACACAAGAGTTATATCCTCTTTTTGCACATGATCTCTCAAAAAATGATGCCTAATATCGATATGCATGGTTCTTGAATGAGATATGGGAGTTTGGAAATATTGAGGGCATTGGTATTATCACATTTTATAGGTACAATCGAATATTCCAAATTAAAATCTTTTAACTATTGTTTCATATAGAGAGTTTGTGCACAACAGCTACCTGCTGCCACGTACTCTGCTTCCGCAGTAAATTAGGCTATGAAAGTTTGTTTCTTGGAGAACCTAGACACAAAAAATCTTCCTAAAAAGTGACAAGTACCACTTGTGCTTTTTTGATCAATTTTACATCCTACATAATCAGCATTTGAGTAGTTGATCATCTCAAAGTCTATATCTTTAGGATACCATAGACCTAAGTCAATAATACCTATCAAATATCTTAAAATTATTTTTGAGGGCTATTCGGTGAGACTCTTTAGGGGCCGCTTGAAACCGGGTGCACGTGCACACACTGAACAAAATGTCTGGTTTGCTGGCCGTTAAATAAAGCAGACTTCTTATCATGCCTCGGTAGTATTTCATATCTACCAGTTTTCCTTTCTCATTTTTATCAAGATTTATATACATACTCATAGAGATCCCTAAAGGTTTTCCATCTTCCATATCGAATTTCTTAAGCAAGTCTCATATGTATTTTGATTGATTAATGAATGTTCTAGTTTTAGCTTGCTTAATTTGAAGTCCAAGAAAGTAGGTCAACTCGCCCATCATACTCATCTCAAATTCGTCCTGCATGCATTTTGCAAAGTTTTTGCATAACTCTTCGTTTGTAGCACCAAAGATGATATCATCCACATATATTTGTATGACAAGCATATCTTCATTTTAGCTTGAATAAATAGTGTGTTGTCCATTTTTCCTCTAGAAAATCCATTTTCAAACAAAAATCCACTTAAACGCTCATACTAAGCTTCAGGAGCTTGTTTTAGTTCGTATAATGCTTTTTTTAATCTAAAGAAATTATCAAGGAAAGGAAAATCCTAAAATCCTGGAGGTTATGCTATATAAACTTATTCATTTATAAATCCATTTAAGAATGCACTCTTCACATCCATTTGACAAAGTTTAAAATCTTTGTGAGATGCATAGGCGAATAGCATTCTTATGACTTCCATTCTAACTACGGGAGCAAAGGTCCCATCATAGTCTATTCCTTTTTCTTGATTATATCCTTGAACTACGAGTCTAGCCTTATTACGCACTACAATACCATTTTCATCCTTCTTATTCCTAAATACCCGCTTGGTTCCTATTACCGAATGATCAGTGTTAATTTAGGTGTAATCCCAACAGCGGGGTGAATTGGGTATTTAAAAATATTTTGGAACTTCAATACTTAATTGAAAACCCAAACATACGAGTACAAACTTGGATATACACCGATTTCAGTATTATACAACTTAATTGATTTAATCAGTGGATATCTCAATTAATTTAGTATTACCCAATTATTCTCACGTATTTTAGATATTCATATATACCAATATTTAAAGCATGCACAGCAGGTATAATATGAATATAAGTGCGAAAATATAAAGAATGATAGAGAGAGAGAGAGAGCGTAGACACTAAATTTTTAACGAGGTTTGGCCAAAACTGACCTACATCCTTGCCTTAGGCAAAACACCTAAGGATTCCACTAATCTGCTCCTTAAACCTGGATGGAACTTCCCATTACAAACCGCTGCTTATAAGAGGCGTAGCTTCCTCCTACTCCGCTGCTTACAAGAGGTACTGTTTCCTCTTACTCCGATGCTTACAAGAGGCACAACTTCCTCCTCCCGGGTTCACAACCCAAACCGTTAATACAATAGATTGATAAAATTCTTGAACACTCAGATGCTTCTGAACAACCTAATGAGTACAATAAAATTCCTAAAACACATTCATAGGATATAACTTGAAGCTCAATGAATGTATGTGATAATTTCAATAATAATCAAATATATGATCTTTGTATATAAAAATATGTATGATGAGTTTTCTCAAAGATCTACACCCAATGCAAATATCTCCAAAAATTTATTTTTCAAATAATATGTGTTGGAGATCTAGGGTTTTCTCAAATAACTTTTGGCATGAATAAAAAAATATTAAATCTTTGAATAAAAATAATATCAAGAATGCTTCAAAGATTTTACAGTCCTAGAATGAACTTTTCCCACAAGATTTTTCAAACAAAAATATGAAACTTAAGGTTCTTGCTCTCTCAATAAAATATTAAATAAAAATATGAGAGAAGAAAAACTTTTACAATGAAGATTAAATGCCCAAATATAAAACCTTGTATACCAAACCACAATATCAAATGTGCTAGCAAGATGTGTGCGTAAATGCCCTTTGCGAAGCTGAAAGAATGCCCAAAAGATATTTGAACTTGATAGAGTGTAGGCAAAGTATGTAAAAGTTTGGCATTCTATTCAAAACTCTCAAAAGGTAGGCAAAAACCAATTTTCTAGGGTTTAGATGTCATATTTAAAGGTGTTCTCGGCCTTAGGTTAAGTTCTGGCCGTCCGGTCGGCTGGCCGGTCGACTAACCCCTTTGTAAAAATTAGTTTTTGCCTTCTTTTAACTTCAAAACCATTTAAAACATTTGTATAAGTTAGGAATTTTATGTAAAAGATTTTTCATGTTACTTGGAGGTCCTATGGTCAATCTAAGGTCATATTTGTGCTCCCAATTATATCTTATGAAATATGTAAATACAAGTGGGACTAAACACACATTACAATTGAAAATCTAAGGTGTCTTCATCCTTTTGCTCTTTTAATTTCATGAAATATGTCAGGTCGTATGCGCTTCAAGTTTCTCATGGCTTCCATAGCGTTTGTATCATCTGTGCATGCTCAATAATGATCCTACTAAAAAGGTTCAATGCATAGATGAGATAATTGTGTTTTGTCATTATCAAAACGGGATCGAACTCAGAAAGTCAACAATCTCCCCCTTTTTGATGATGACAAACACAAGAGCAAAATGCATAAATTTCAAAATAGGCATTGTAATTCAATTATATCCAGAAAGAAGACATTAAGATATTTCATGTTGAGAATTTTAAGTTCAACTCAATATGCATCTAGATAAAGCAATAAAGCATATGCATATTAATCCTCTCCCCCTAAACCAAGGAGTATATCATTTTGCTCATTAATCTTCTCTCCCTATTGGCATCAGCAAAAAAATTAAGTTAAATAGAAAACATTTTATC
This sequence comes from Malania oleifera, assembly GCF_029873635.1. Taxonomy (NCBI): domain Eukaryota; kingdom Viridiplantae; phylum Streptophyta; class Magnoliopsida; order Santalales; family Ximeniaceae; genus Malania; species Malania oleifera. Next base: position 82,054,719 of record NC_080420.1, read on the forward strand.
AAAAATATTTTCTTAGCTTTAAAAGGATAACTCTCCCTTTTTGAAAAACTTCTCCCCCCACCCCCTTTTTTCATTTAAGCTCATACACATTGTAGACTATACAATTTTTTTTTTTAAAAATATCTCTCCCCCTTTTTATCTAAAAAAAAATGTCTCTCCCCCTTCAGATCTAAAATAATTTTTCTTTAATACATTCTAAAAAGAAATATAACTAGAAAGATTAACCATACATACTTTAATTATATCAATGCATTTTAAAATAAGATCATATGGTTAACTCAAGAAATTTGTGGTAAAGTTGTAACTCCTCAAAAATAATTATTACAGGACGATGTAGTGGATCCCAAAAAAAATTAAATAAATAAATTAATTAATTAATTTTAATAATAATTATTAAATAATATAATATAATATAATATAATATTATATTATATTATATTATAATATATATATATATACACACAGGAACAAAACACCCCCCCTTTTCTTCCTGTGCATGCCCCCCAGCATTTCTTTCTCTCTCCTTCATTCTCCCTCTCTCTTTCTCTTCAATTTTTCCGGCCAAACAGGCGCCGATCGAAAATTAGGAAATATTGCTAAACTCCATTCTCTGCCACCGATATTTCTACTAGAGTGGATTTGTCGTAGGAGCGGCGTAGACATGTTCCCTGGGATAAGCTAAATTCTCACTCTTACCTCAATTTCTTATTAATCTTAAGCCAAATTAATGATCAGACACCACCACGAGAATCTAGGGACATTTCTCTGCAAGTCTTGCGGAACGGATTTCTCGTGGGGTCATCGTAGTCATAACCCCAAAATTAGGATAAGGGGGTTATTAAGAGGCTACTTTTTATTTAATTAATGTAGATTTAGAAATGCTAGAATGTTGAGTATTCTAAAGTTGAATTTGGGTTATTGAATTCAGGGCTCGGGTAAGCGTCGCGGGTGTAATTTCGGGACCTTGCAGGTATAGTTTAGGAAATCAGGTAAGGGTGTTAAATATTAGTTTAAAAGTTAATTTGGAGTATATGGAGCCTAGGGAAGGTTATATGAGTATTATTTTGGGAAATGAGTTAATTAATATGGAAAAAACATGAATTGTAAGATTTGAGTTTCAGACGCTAGGGGCGTAGGATTTGGGTTTTAATGAGACTCTCAGTAAGCAACGTAAGGGGAATAAATTATAGCAATTTTGTTGAGAATTGCTCGTTGGAAATTTATGTGAAAATGAATTACAGTATTTTACTTGAAATTATTATGATATATGCATTTTACCTGAAATAATTATGATATAAATATTAGATGAGAAATTGTGTGGCTTATAATGCATGCTTAAAATTATACATGATGATGAGTATTTTCTAAGAAAATGATGAAATGATAACTATCGAGGTGTTTACTAGAAACGATGAAAATGACATATAAATACGTGTATAGAAATGATTTTTATGAAAATGGGAAAGTATGAATACTGATTTGAGTATGTTAAGAAGTATTGAAAAATGTGAAATAAGTTATATACTAGCATGAGAATGAAATGAATGTGAAATGAGATATATGTGTATTATTATGAAATGAATTTTGAAATGTGAACTCTGAGACATGTGTATTAGAAAATGAATATGAAAATGGGAATATTGTAATGTAAATTTTGCAATATGAATACTGAATTGTGAGAATTGAAATATGAATATTGAAATGTGATTTTGGCAAAATGTATGCTGAATTGAGAATGAGAAAATGAGAATATTGCAACGTGAATAATGCAATATGGATACTGAAATACAATGATTGAGATGAGAATACTGATGATAAATGCTGGGAAATGTGAACATTGCAAAGTGCGAAAACTGCAATGAGATCATTAATATGTGACTGATGAAATGCCAATACTGCATAATGATTGCGAGTATGTGGTAATGATAACCCTAAAGGATGGATATGGAAACCCTAATGATGGGTTGTGATATTGAGCACGGTACCGTTGCTAGTGGTGTTAGTGCAACCACACGGACTCGTGGAGCGTGTGGCGTGACAGTCGACTGAGCTATATTGTAGAGTTGTTGTGCCCCCTGAGTCTGGATCAGGGCTATAGGCCAGCCAGTCATACTACAAACACGAGATATATGATATGATATTTTGATCTAATCAGGTCAGCCAACTGTGGTTAGATCCAGCCTTCAGGCCGCACAACCTCAACCATGAGGGGAAGCATGGCATAGTGAATATGCTCAGGGTAGCCATGAGTTACAAACATGGGTATAATGGTTACCAGGGACACTTATGAGCTAGATGGAAATAGAAAGGAAATGAAATGAAAATGGAAATGAGAAAGAAAATTATAAATGAAATTGTGTGAGTTAATAATATAAATAATTAAAGAGAAGTAAAACACACCGCCTAAGGGCTTACTGAGTAAGGTGAGTTCCCTGATAAGTATCAGTTGTTGCCGAACCTAGGTTATTCGGGTAAGAATACAAATGATATCAAGGCAGAGGGAAGCCACTTGTATGGGCGGGTAAGCTTCCCTATTCTTATGAACTTTTCCGGTAAACATGAGTTGTGTACGAATGATTTTGGAAACGAAATTAAAAGCTTTTAAAAGCTTGTGATGTATATCTATACGAGTATGAAAATGAACTTGTATACTTTCTCATATGAAAATCACTTTAATGAGTATTTTGATATAACTAAACTCATATTGCCATTCTCTGTAAATAATTTATTCCATCTTACTGAGATGTGTCACACCCAAATTGTTTAAACTTTTTAGGGAATAGAGATAGGCCAGGTGAAAGAGCTCCAAGGCAGTAGGGAATTGAGATCCTGATACACAAGGTAAGTTCTAGGACTAGGGAGGTGTAATTTCCCTAAGGTTGTGTGGTTTTTGGGTATGAGATGGTAATGTATTATATGTATGTTGATACTCTATGTATTGTATTCTGGTTGTTATGTATATACTATCTTCAGCTTTTAGGTTGAATAAATGAAATGACTATTACTCGGTACCTAATGTGGGTCAGGTCATATGAGTGGTGACAGGGTTGTTGACGTGACCGATTTGTGAATATTGTTGATGATGTGTGAATATTTATTATTGTTTATATATAAAAAATTGGTATGAAAATCAAGGCGTCACAGTTTGGTATCAGAGCCTAGGTTGCAGAATACAATACCAGAGTATAGGAATGGATTTCGAGGAAAATAGGAGATGGGTAGATTGAAATGTGAGTCAGTCATTGTGAAAGGTGAGGTGAGAATTTAAGGTTCTATCTTGCGGCCTAGAGATGGGAGTACCGGGTTTGTTTCTATGTTTTTCCTAGGGTGACGATTTTAGGAAAACTATGGATACTATTGCTGGGTCTTGTTTCCGACTGATAGGACTGAATTTTTAATGGGATTGAGGATGTGGAGGTAAATGGTCGTATGAGAGTAATTTATGAGTTATAGCAGTGTATTGGTTATGTGATAGTAATTGTATGTTGAGACTAGTTGTTCCCCTTTACAAGATGGATTTGGGGAATAGTAAACCGAGTGCGAGAGGTGATGGAGCAGGACCTTCCAGTATGGGTAGCGGAGACCCTGACGCAGTATTGTGTAGCATCACCCAATAGGTGATAGCTGAGATGACTAGGAGCTTATTGGAGCAGTTCATGCGTATGCGAACCCATCTTTTGCTGGAGGATCAGACCCACTAGTAGCAGAGAACTGGTTCTAGGATATAGAGGATATACTGGTAGTCCTCTCATGTACAGACGAGCAAAGGGTGTTATTTTCTACATTTAAATTAACTGGGGAAGCAAAGCGCTAGTGGAGGTCGGTGAGATTACTGGAGGAGCAGAGGCCTGACCCTATAGCAATGATGCGGAGTTGCTTCAGGGAGATTTTCTTTGAGCGGTATTTTCCTGCTACTATCAGGAGTGCAAAGGCATTAGAGTTTCTACATTTGAAACAGGGTCCTTTAACGGTACAACAGTATGCAGCGAGATTCATTGAGCTTTCTCGATTTGCCTTGTATCTGGTGCCATATGAGGAGAGGAAGACGAGGAAGTTTAAGGAGGGCCTGAGGGCAAAATCTGTATAAGCAAGTGGTAAACTCAAACCTTCTCAGAGATAGCAGACAGAGCTGCAATGATTAAGAGTGGCCTATAGAGAGGCGCAGTAGCACAGAGGTAGGGAAAGAGGCCCATGCCTCTCGATTTTCAGGCATGGCCCAGTCAAGGGTCGTGAAGGAGATATGATAGCAGAGGGGGATGACAACAGGGAGGAGGAGATCAAGTAGTATAGGGCAGAAAGATGCCCCCTCCTTGTCCCAGATATTTCAAGAGGCACCCGAGAGAGTGCTAAGTGAGAGAGAGGTTGTCTGTTATCAGTGCCATCAGCCTGGACATATCGTGAGAAACTATCAGGTACCGCCAAAGATAGCAGCTGCTCCTCGACCATATAGAGGAGATTATCAGGCACCTCGAGGTGGACAGTAGAGGAATACTGCTCTAGCGCGACTTTATGCACTGATGCTAGGAAATGCTAAGGCGGTAGGAGATGTAGTGACATGTACTCTTTCAATATTGTCATTTAAAGCTACTGTCTTATTTGATTCAGGGGCGACTCATTCTTTTATCGCCCAGGAATATGTTAAATTGTGTGGGTTTGAACCTCAGCAGTTAGATATTAGTTTTTCTATTGCTACGCCGACTGGGGCTATAGGGATATACAAAAAGGTTCTTAGGGACTATCCAGTGGGTATTCAGCGGAGGTCTTTGTCAACTAATATGGTGGTTTTAGAGATGCATAGGTTTGAGGTAATCTTGGGGATGGACTGACTAGCTACCCACTATGCCAGCATTAATTGCCATCAAAGAGAGGTAGTGTTCAGTCCTCCAGGGGATTGGAGTATAGATTCTTGGGATCATGTGTACGCACCCCACCTCAGTTACTATCCGCCACTCAGGTGAGGAGATTTTTACTAGAAAGCTGTCAGGGATTCTCGGCCTATGTGAAGGTCGTATCAGAAGGGGAGCTGAGGGTAAAGGATATCCTAGTGGTGAGGGATTTTCTTGATTTATTCCCCGGGGATTTACCAAGACTACCTCCTAATCGTGAGGTAGATTTTGTTATTGATCTGGCTCCCGGGACAGCAATGATTTCGAAGGTGCCGTACAGAATGGCATTGACAAAGCTGAAAGAATTGAAAGAACAGTTGTAGGAACTATTAGATAAGGGGTTTATTCGGCCTAGGGTGTCACCCTAGGGAGCGCCGGTTTGGTTTTTGAGGAAGAAGGATGGGTTGATGAGGTTGTGCATTGACTACAGGGAAATAAATAAAGTAAGTATCAAGAATAAATACCCGCTCCCTCATATCGATGATTTATTTGATCAGTTACAGCGGACATAAATATTCTCAAAGATAGACTTATGCTCTGGGTAGCATCAGGTGAAAGTCAGGGCGGAAGATGTTTCGAAGATGACATTTAGAATATGGTATGACCACTATCAATTTCTGGTTATGTTGTTTGGTTTGAAAAATGCTCTTGCAGTGTTTATGGACTTGATGAACAGGGTCTTCGACCAATATTTGGACCAATTTATGGTAGTATTTATTGATGATATACTGGTGTATTCGAAGAGCCCAGTGGAGCATAAGGAACATATGAGGATAGTGCTTCAGGTGTTGAGAGAAAAGAAGTTGTATGCGAAGCTCAAGAAGTGCGAGTTCTGGCTAGAGCAGGTTACCTTCCTTGGACACAATATATCTAGGGGTGATATTTCTATTGATCCGAGTAAGATTGAGGCGGTAGTAGACTAGGTACGAACGAAGAATGTGCATGAGATTAGGAATTTTCTAGGATTTGCTGGGTACTACCGAAGGTTTGTTGAGGGCTTCTCTAAACTGTTAGACCCATTGACCAGGAAGAGAGTGAAGTTTGAGTAGTCTGACAAATGTGAACATAGCTTGCAAGAGTTGAAGCAACACCTCATCACTGCGCCTATATTGATGATTCTTTCAAGAGAAGAGGGATTCATAATTTATAGTGATGTGTCCCACAAAGGGCTCAGATATGTGTTAATGCAGCGAGGGAGAGTGATAGCCTATGTCTCATGACAATTGAAAGAATATGAGAAAAACAACCCTACCCATGATTTGGAGTTGGTAGCGGTTATGTACACATTGAAGATTTGGAGGCATTATCTATATGGGGGTACGTATGAAATTTTTACTGACCATAAGAGCTTAAAGTACTTCTTCAGACAGAAGGAGTTAAACATGAGGCAGAGGAGATGGCTGGAGCTGATAAAGAGTTATGACTACACTATCAGCTACCACCTAGGAAAGGCTTATGTGGTCGCTAATGCTTTGAGTCGTAAATCAGTGGATTCATTTGTATTTGCAATGGAGATTCAGCATCCAATCCAAATGAATCTAGAGAGGCTCGGTATGGAGCTGGTAGAGGGCGATCACCAGACATTTATTGCTAACCTGGTTTTGCAACCAACTCTACGGAAGAGAGTTAAAACAGCTCAGAGGAATGATGCAGAACTAGTAGAGCTTGTGGAGAAGGTACATGATAGTCAGGAGACAGAGTTTAGCATCTCAGATGATGGATCCTTGAGGTTCCATACCAAGTTATGCGTTCTTACTGACCCTAAGATCAAGAGGGTTATTCTGGAGGAAGAACATCGGTCCTTGTATACTGTATATCCAGGTAGCACTAAAATGTACAAGGATCTTTGAAAGTCCTTTTGGTGGAGCAACATGAAGAGGGAGATAGCCTAGTACGTGGATCGGTGTTTGACATGCTAGCAGGTGAAAGCTGAGCATCAGAGACCGCCGGGATCATTGCAGCCACTCCACATTCCTGAGTGGAAGTGGATATAGCGATGGATTTCATAACAGGATTACCATCGGCGTTGCATGAGCTGGACGCTATTTGGGTAGTGGTGGATCGACTGACGAAGACTGGCCACTTTTTATCGATCAGAGTTAACTACTCCATGGATAGATTGACTAAGTTATATATCCAGGAGATAGTTAAAATCCATGGCGTCCCAATGTCCATAGTTTCAGATAGAGACCCACGGTTCACATCTTGTTTTTGGAGGAGTCTACAAGAGGCTATGGGTTCTCGGTTGTCATTCAGCACAAATTTTCATCCTCGGACAAATGGGAAGACGGAGATGATGATACAGATTCTGAAGGATATGCTGTGAGCATGTGTGCTGGACTTTGGAGGTTATTGGATACAGTATTTGCCACTGGTCGAGTTTGCGTATAACAATAGTTACCAGGCCAGCATTAGGATAGCACCATATGAGGCACTGTATGACAGGAGGTGCTGATCCCTATTGTACTAGGATGAGATTGGGGAGAGACAGATATTAGGGCCATAGCTGATATAGCAGACTCATCAGAGATAGGATCAGGATAGCACAGAGTCGGCAGAAGAGTTATGCAGATACTCGCTGGCAAGAATTGGAGTTTGACGTAAGAGATCATGTGTTCCTGAAGGTGGTACCACTGAAAGGGGTTATGAGATTTAGGAGGAAGGGTAAGCTGAGCTCTAAGTATATTGGACCATTCGAGATTCTTGAAAGAGTGGGTCCAGTTACCTATCAGTTGGCATTACCACCGGTCCTATCTAGGATTCATGACGTATTCCACATTTCTATGTTAAGAAAATACGTCCCAAACCCCTCCCATGTGATCAATTATGAAGCACTGGAGTTGGGTGATACATTGACTTATGAGGAAGTGCTAGTGCAAGTTCTTGACTGGAAGGAACAGAAGTTACATACGAAGAGGATTCCATTGGTAAAAGTTTTATGGCGCAATCATGCCGTTGAGAAGGCTTCCTGGGAATTAGAGGATCAGTTGCGCCAGAGATATCCATATTTGTTCAGTGGAGTTTAGAGTTGAGCCAGTCAGAATAAAGTGAATAATAATGTTGTATTTTGATTTGTATAGTAGGAAAAATAGAGTTTTTAGTTTTGGGATGTGAATAGCATTGGGAGAATTTTGAATAGTTGTAATCTCCCAAAACTCTCTTTGTAACCACAGTGTTCCTCCGCCATAAGTGAGGGTAATTAATAAAATTTGGGTGTTTTCCTTTAAGAATGAATAGGTGATGAGTAGCAAATTTTGAGGATGAAATTTTTATAAGGAGGAGAGAATGTAACACCCAAAAAATAATTATTATAGGAGGATGTAGTGGGTCCTAAAAAAATTAATTATTAATTTAAATAATAATTAATTAAATAATATAATATATTAATATAATATTATAATATTTTATATATATATATATATTTGAAACATCTTGAAGGATCAACAATCTTTCAAGAACAGACCCGCTTTTCTTCCTACGCACACCCCCAACATTTCTTTCTCTCTCCTTTGTTCTGCCTCTCTCTCTTTTCGATTTTTCCGGCCAAATGGGTGTCGATCGAAAATCAGGAAATACCACTGGACTCCATTCTCCGTCATCGACATTTCTACCGGAGCAGATTTGTCATAGGAGAGTGGCTTAGGCATATTCCCTGGGGTAAGCTAAATTCTCACTCTCACATCAATTTCTTGTAAATCTTAAGCCTAATTGACGATCGAAAATCACCACGAGAATCTAGAGATAATTCTCTACAAGTCTAACGGAGCGAATTTCTCATGGGGTCGTCGTAGTCATAAGCCCAAAATTAGGATAAAGAGGTTATTAATGGGCTAATTATTATTTAATTAATGTAGATTTAGAAATTCTAGAATATTGGGCATTCTAAAGTTGAATTTGGGTTATTGAATTCATGGCTCGGGTAAGCGTTGCAAGTGTAATTTTGGGACCCTGCAGGCATAGTTTAGGAAATCAGGTAAGGATGTTAAATATTAGTTTAAATGTTAATTTGGAGTATATGGAGCCTAGGGAAGGTTATATGGATATTATTTTGGGAAATGAGTTAGTTAATCTGGGAAAAACACAAATTGTAGGATTTGAGTTTCGGGTGCCAAGGACGTAGTGTAACGACCCGCTTAAATATTCATATAATAAAACATAATAAATAAAATAGTTAACCCAAACCCGTGGGTAGCGGGGACACCTGTTATACATAGCGAAACCTAGGCAGCAGTAAATGTAAACTATCAACCTTATTACCACAAAATACATAATACCAGAGTTAACTATAATCCCAAAACGTTGTATTTACATACAATCTCCAAAAAATACCAAAAATATACTCATATCTAAGGACCTTCAAAACATGAATCTTTCGCCCCTAGATCAAAACTTACCCTCTTAACGGGGTAGTACCACTCTATCTCAACGACGGCCTCGATCCGCCGGTCTTTCTGGGTTCCCTAAAAATCGTTTAATGTTCGGGGGTGAGACACTTCTCAGTAAGGGAAAATAAACTAAATATAGTTGTGTGACAACATGAATACTTAATGATAATATAGATATACAGTACAATCTTTATACCAGAAAACATTCATCATTTAATAACTACAAAAACGTATACTTTCATATTTCTAATAAAGCATACTAATCATAACTGTCTGGTATAGCTAATAATACTGAAAACATACCCAGGATGAATAGTTAGTTGATGTCATGTATTACCCCCTATGACAGGTTGTGCAGCCCGAAGGCGGGACCCGACAATGGCTGGTCGACCACTACCGAGTAAAAAATATCTGTAAGTATGATGGGCCTGCCACACCCTAGTCCGAACTGCTAGGTGGACGTCTACAACTCTACACTGAAAGTCACATCAACTATCCATCTACCACCCCCTTATGGGGTGGTTAGCACCAATATGAACATAGATATCTGATCTATATAGCTACGGTACCGTGTTCCTAAAACTGAACTAAACTAACATCCGGGTTCTGATAACATATAATACATGATAATATAACGTTTAACATAAATGGGTTGATAGCATTTTCTATAAGTTTATAAATACGGCCTCGCGCTGGCTATCAATCACAGCCTTGCGTCGAATATCTCATACATATCATTCTGAATAATAAATCAATTATCATGTATTTTCAACATCTTTATGTATTGTATTATTTCATATTCCTAAAAACATGTTTTACTCATAAAATTACTATATCATAATACTTTTCATGAAAAATAATATTCATGCCACACATAACTGAGTAAATTCGTACATTTCATTCTAAAATTACATTTCCTGTATAACAGCAGTATTTTCCCAAATATGCATTTTCTCAATAATATTCAAATATAATACATGCTTCCCTGAAAATTAATTTACTGAAAAATAATAATAATATGCGTGGAAAATAACTACTTTAGTTTATTCCCTTACCTGGTACTGAAAAGAAACCCCCTTAAAAACCTACTCGTTTTGCACCCGCAGGGTTCCCTGAGCAACACCCTCAAACCAACAACTCACGAAACTAAACTTCAGTATTTTTACATGAGTATCATTTCTTATAACTTTGAAAATATCAAATTTGGCATAAAGAGTCTTACCTCAACCCAGGGATGAATTTTAACTCGCTTCCACCAATGATCCGCTTCGGCAGATTTGGAGAGAACTTCCCTAGAAGCGTCGTGGTGGCCTCAGATCGTCGATCCGACGAATGACGGAGCCGAAATCGAAGAGCGATGAGAGAGAAACCATAGGGAGAGAGAGAGAGGGAGTGATTTCTAATTTTCTTTTGCGTTAAAACCGAGTTTCACACTATTTATACTAGGGGCTTTGTCGACGAGCCACGTCACCTTGTGGATAAGGTCAATAAGCAATTTGTTGATGAACTCTCCCCTTCATCGATGAAATTTAGAGTCATCCAAAAATCCTCTTGGTATCTTCTTGTCGACGAAACATACCCTCGTCAACGAGACCCTATGTTATTCTCATCGATGAATCCCCTGAATTCGTCCACGAGTCCTTAATTAAATTCCTAAGTTATTACTCTCAAAGTGTGATGTCATCGATGAACACTGCTGCCCCCTTCTGTTTCTGTTTCCATTTTTCTTTATTTTCTTTATTATTTAAAATACCATTATTCCTAGGGTCTTTACACGTAGGATCTGGGTTTTAATGAGACTCTCAGTAAACCAAGTAAGGGGAATAAATTATAGCAGTTTTGTTGAGAATTGCTTATTGGAAATTTATGTGAAAATGAATTACAGTCTTTTACTTGAAATTATTATGATATATTGTATTTTACCTAAAATTATTATGATATAAATATCAGATGATAAATTGTGTGGCTTATGATGTATGCTGAAAATTATACATGATGATGAGTATTTTTTGAGAAAATGATGAAATGAGAACTATTGAGGTGTTTACTAGAAACAATGAAAATGACATATAAATACGTGTATAGAAATGATTTTTATGAAAATGGGAAAGTATGAATACTAATTTGAGTATGTTGAGAAGTATTGAAAAACATGAAATAAGTTATATGCTAACATGAGAATGAAATGAATGTGGAATGAGATATATGTGTATTATTATGAAATGAATTTTGAAATGTGAACTCTAAGATATGTGTATTAGAAAATGAATATGAAAATGGGAATATTGTAATGTAAATTCTGCAATATGAATACTGAATTGTGGGAATTGAAATATGAATATTGAAATGTGATTTTGGAAAAATGTATGCTGAATTGAGAATGAGAAAATGAGAAAATTGCAACGTGAATAATGCAATATAGGAACTAAAATACAATGATTGAGATGAGAATACTGATGATAAATGTTAGGAAATGTGAACATTGCAAAGTGCGAAAGCTGTAATGGGATCATTGATATGTGGCTGATGAAATGTTAATACCGCATAATGATTGCAGGTATGTGGTAATGATAACCTTGAGAGATGGATATGGAAACCCTAATGATGAGTTGTGATATTGAGCATAATACTGTTACTAGTGGTGTTAGTGCAACCACACGAACTTGTGGAGTGTGTGGCGTGGTAGTCAATTGAGCTGTATAGTAGAGTTGTTGTGCCCCTAAGTCCGGATCAGGGCTATAGGCTAGCCAGTCGTACTATAGAGATGAGTTATATGATATGATATTTTGATCTAACCAGGTTGGCCAACCGCGGTTAGATCTAGCCTTCGGGCCACACAACCTCGACTATGGGGGGAAGCATGGCGTAGTGAATATCCTCAGAGCAGCCATGAGTTACAGACATAGGTATAATGTTTACTGAGGACACTCATGAGCTAGATGGAAATGGAAAGGAAATGAATTGAAAATAGAAATGAGAAAGAAGAATGAGAAATGAAATTGTGTGAGTTAATAATATAAATAATTAAAGCGAAGTAAAACACACTGTTTGAGAGCTTACTAAGTAAGGTGAGTGCCCTGATAAGTATCAGTTGTTGCCAAACTCAGGTTATTTGGGTAAGAATACAAACGATATCAGGGCAGAGGGAAGCCACTTGTATGGGCAGGTAAGCTTCCCTATTCTCAGGAACTTCGCCAGTAAACATGAGTTGTGTATAAATGATTTTTGAAATGAAATTAAAACCTTTTAAAAGCTTGTGATGTATATATATACGAGTATGAAAATGAACTTGTATACTTTCTCAGATGAAAATCAATTTGATGAGTATTTTGATATAACTGAACTCATATTGTCACACACTATAAATTATTTATTCTGTCTTACTGAGATGTGTCTCACCCAAATTATTTAAAATTTTTAGAGAACAGAGATAGGCCAGGTGAAAGAGCTCCGAGACAGTAGGGAGCTAATACCCAGATACATAGGGTGAGTTCTTAAGCTGGGGAGGTGTAATTTCCCTAGGGTTGTGTGGTTTTTGGGTATATATATATGTGTGTTAATACTCTGGGTATTGTATTCTGGTTGTTATGTATATGCTGTCTTCTGCTGTTAGGTTGAATAAATGAAATGACTATTTACCCGGTACCCAATGCGAGTCGGGTCATATGAGTGGTGATAGGGTTGTTGATGTAGCCAATTTGTGATTATTGTTGATGACCTATGCATATTTATTATTGTTTATATAAAAAAATTGACATGAAAATCGGGCCATCACAAAAGTAATATATTTTTCATTTAGAGTATTCAATAGGATCATCATAATTGAGTACATGCCATAGAAAGTTTAATGCACATCTAAGCATAAAATATTGGAGAGCATTATAAAATAGGAAATAATTTTCAAAAAGCTCCCCCTATGAGTTTGAATGCTTGCTTAGATGAAATGAAATGCTTATATTTATCAATGATAAATTTCACTAATCATACCATGCAATATAAGCAATTATTCCTAATCTTTAAAGCAACTATACTGGATATAAACTAATTCATTTCTCACAAGCAATTAATATAGTTATCCCTTTTTTACCACATTCATTTCTCACAAGCAATAATAGTTTATGATACTAGATACTTACTATCCATTAAAGAGAATCAGTTGTTTAACAAAATATGAATGGTAAGCTGTGGTGCTACACTTGCATATGCATATGGACATAAGCAAAGTAAGATCATGAGAACATATAATTTATATAATCATGAAAGAGAGATTCTCCTCCTCAATTATGCACTTATCATCGTCTTATGTCTTTTTTTTTTTTTAAATCATTCTTCACCAATTTAGCCGAGTGTTCTAAAATTTTCAATGATCTATACTTGGTTATACCTGCTTTGGCTTAGAGGACCAAAAAGTCATAAACAATTCTTCTTCAGGGTCATAAGCCTATATCGCTTCTTTTCTTATGGATCTCAACGCATAAGTTTCCTAGCCATTTGCATTTTCATATAGATTGAAAACTATTACAAATAACTTAGCCATTCGAAATATTCAAAAAAAACTTCTAATAGATTCGATTTGAGGTTTAAGAGCTTGTGTAGTGAGATTGAACAAATACTCTTAACAATTAAATTATTATTAAGTTCAAAAGAATATTAATTATGAGTGGACAATATTCAAAATATTTCGTGGAAACGAATATATCCAACTACTTAGGCAAAGAGCAAGTTGGGAGAGTATTAATTTTGGAATACCCCTCTTTGGGTATTTCTAATTGTCCCACCATTGGATGGTATCCCACAAGTATGATCTCAATTTTAAGGGAGCAAGCCAAGGAAAGATGAATCTTTACCAGATATGATCATGGTATGATAAAGATTTCTTGTGGAGGAAATGACTTAATTATAAATCAAAATTAGGGAATTTTTACATTTTAAGCACAAAGGGAATATTTATTAAAAATGTCTTGATAAACAATTTGATTCCCTTAGAGAATGCCCCTGATTTGATTATAACAAGATGTCTTTTAATAAGCACTTGATAGATATGGAATTTATGATTATTAGTTCTTGTGGCTAGAGTGATGACTGATTTAGGCATTTAAGGCTCCAAGGATGAGTTTAGGATTAGATGATGTTTAGTATATGATTTATTTCCTAAGGCTCAGTCTTATGCAATGGACATGATCTGCTTAACTTAAGATTTTAATATTTAAGCATGGGTTAAGCAATAAGAATTATTTTCTAAACAACGATGCTTTAATCTATTTGGAAGTGAATTTATTCTTCAATATTATGATTTATGTTACTCATTGCAAAAATATAAGGTTCCTGATATTTTAGTTAGTTAAGCCTTCAACCTTTTACTTTGAACAAATCGAAGTCAGCATGCTTTAACCAATATTTTATATCTTACCCTAATCATTATGATATATATATATATATATTCATTAAGTTTAGATTGGATAAATTTCTTATAAGAAATCATATTGGCTTGCTTTTCCAAGATTCTTAGTATTTAAAATTTTACATAGTAAGTGCATATACTAATTTTTGACTTTTTAGACACTAACCATTTTTAAGCTTTTAGTCATCACCTACCCTATAACTAGTCCTAAGAACAAAGAAAGAATTAAATGATCATGTAATTCCAATTGGAACATTTCTTGATTACCCATGTCATTTTCTTGTCTTTGTCTCGGACACCTCTAAATGGACACTTATATCGGGTATGCCCTTTCATTTTACAAAATAAGTAAGTTTTGTATATTCGTGGAAAAGTATACTTATTTCTTTTCTTCTTGCTTAATGAGGCATAGCTATGGAATTTTTTAGATACATCCGAACCCTTTTTGGAAATATAATTTCTTTTAACTTCTAAGGGTTTATTTGAACTATCTTCACTTGTAACCCTGGAAATTGTTTCAGGATGTTCATCTATTTTTCTATCTAAACAGGTGATCTTCAGAATCTTCATGATTTTCTTGTTTACTATAATAGCATGATAATCTTTTAATTTCTCTAATTTTTTAGCTATCATTTCATTTTCATTTTTCAAACACATTTTCTGCTTAGATATCCTAGCTAGAAGCTTATGCATTTTAACTAAGGAGTTTTCTATATCTCCATATGAAGGCATGCTTTCATTATACAATTCAACACGTGATTCAACATAAAATTTGTTACAGTAAACATCACATGAATCATTGCACACATTATTAATGGAATTATCAACAGATGATTCCACACATGATTCATTACAAGAATTGTCATAATATCCATCATTTGAATTATTGCATGCATCAATAGCAATATTGTCACAAGGGACACTGCATGAATCATTATTAGAATTATCAAAAAATGATTTAACACATGATTCATTACATAATATAACGCAGGATTCATCACATGATTTTTCATAAGATTTATCACAAAAATCATCACATGAATCAATAAATGAATCATTATATGAAACAGGCTGAGATACATATACCTCCTCCTCGACTAACTCATTTTTTTTACAATTTGCCACCTCTTGATCATTTGAACTTGACATTTCCGGAGTGGTGGTTTCTTTCTCCTAGGTTTCTCCATACTTCTGATCAAGTTCTTCCCAAATATCTCTTGCACATGTACATGCCATAAATTCATGAAAAATATTAGAATCTAAAGCATGATAAAACATATTCATGGCATTTGAATTTGCATGTATTAAACTAGTATCATTTTCATTTGTAGGCACATAAATTCCTTTAACTATTACCTGCCAGGCCTTCCAGTCCATTGATTTTATAAAAACACTCACTTTTAGTTTCCAAGCCGAAAAATTTTCACTGTAAAATATTGGAGGTCTAAGATAAGATCGTCCCTCATCGAATGGGGTTACACCGATGTAAGTCATCGTGATCTTTTACAAAAACGTTTAAGTCTAGTGTAACCTGGCTTAGATACCAATTGTTAATTTAGGTGTACTCTCAAGAGGGGGGGGGGGTGAATTGGGTATTTAAAAATATTTTGGTACTTCAATCCTTAATTGAAAACTCAAACATATAAGCACAAACTTCGATATACACCGATTTCAATATTATACAACTTAATTGATTTAATCAGTGTATATCTCAATTAATTCAATATTACCCAATTATTTTCACGTATTTTAGATATTCATATATACCAATATTTAAAGCATGCATGGAAGGTATAATATGAATATAAGTATGGAAATATAAAGAGTGATAGAGAGAGAGCACAGACACCATCTTAAACCCGAACGGAGCTTCCCGTTACAAACCACTACTTACAAGAGGCATAGCTTCCTCCTACTCCGCTGCTTACAAGAGGCACAACTTCCTTCTCCCCGGTTCATAACATGAACCATTAATACAATAGATTGATTAAATTCCTAAACACTTAGATGCTTCTGAACAAGCTAATGAGTACAATAAAATTCTTAAAACACATTCATAGGATATAACTTGAAGCTCAATGAATGTATGTGATGATTTCAATAATAATCAAATATATGATCTTTGTATATAAAAATATGTATGATGAGTTTTCTCAAAGATCTACACCCAATGCAAATATCTCCAAAAATTTATTTTTCAAATAATATGTATTGGAGATCTAGGGTTTTCTTAAATAAATTTTGGCACGAATAAAATAATATTAAATCTTTGAATAAAAAAAATATCAAGAATGCTTCAAAGATTTTAAAGTCCTAGAATGAACTTTTCCCACAAGATTTTTCAAACAAAAATATGAAACTTAAAGTTCTTGCTCTCTCAATAAAATATTAAATAAAAATATGAGAGAAGAAAAACTTTTACAATGAAGATTAAATGCCCAAATATAAAACCTTGTATACCAAACCTCAATATCAAATGTGCTAGCAAGATGTGTGCATGAATGCCCTTTGTGAAGTTGAGAGAATGCCCAAAAGATGTTTGAACTTGATAGTGTAGGCAAAGTATGCAAAAGTTTGGCAATATGTTCAAAACTCTCAAAAGGTAGGCAAAAACTCATGGACTGAGGTTTAGATGTCATATTTAAAGGTGTTCTCGGCCTTAGGTTATGTTTTGGTCGTTGGATCAATTTAATCAAGAAAATTTCGCGCGTATCCGCGCAGAACCAACATTCTGTGCGAACAACCTTCAGTGTTTTGGACATAACTTTTACTATAGAACTCAATATTGGACGTTCTTGATGTCAACAGAAAGCTAAGAGAAAATACCATGACTTTAAGGTTGAATACATTTTAAGATAAGAAGTTATGGATTAATAAAAATGCCTATCAATGTGACATAAGAAACATGAAGGGAATTTTTCTGTTACGTATACCTTTCAGTGTTTTGGCCATAATATTTTCTATATGATTCCAAATTGGACATTCCTAGTATCAACAGAAAGATAAGAGAAAACTTTCATGTTCAACGCTTGTTAGGATAAGAAGTTATGGATTGAGAAAAATGCTCATTTATATTGTCCGGTTGGCTGGTCGGTCAACTAACCCCTTTGTAAAAATTAGTTTTTGACTTCTTTTAACTTCAAAACCATTTAAAACATTTGTATAAGTTAGGAATTTTATGAAAAGATTTTTCATGTTACTTGGAAGTCCTATGGTCAATCTAAGGTCATATTTGTGCTCCCAATTATATCTTATGAAATATGTAAATATAAGTGGGACTAAACACATATTACAACTGAAAATCTAAGGTATCTTCATCCTTTTGCTCTTTTAATTTCATGAAATATGTCAAGTCGTATGTGCTTCAAGTTTCTCATGGCTTCCATAGCATTCGTATCATCTGTGCGTGCTAAATAATGATCTTGCTAAAAAGGATTAATGCACAGATGAGATAATTGTGTTTTGTTAGTATCAAAATGGGATTGGACTCAAAAAGTCAACAATCAGTGGGTCTAGGAACTAATTTGTAAAATTTATTACTCTCAAATTGATTTAATTCTTCTTTCATGGCTACTATCCAAAAGTCATCACTTAACGCTTCATCTATGTACTTGGGCTCCTCCTGAGATAGGAACGCGTAATAGCTACACATATTCTTTAAAGAGGATCTAGTAGATACTCCTCGTAAAGGTTCACCAATGATTTGATCCTTTGGGTGATTTCTTACGAACTTCCATTCTTTAGGTAGTTCCGATTGATCTAGAGGTCTATCATTTGAGCTTGATTCCTTCTTTTCATCTTTTACTTTTTGAATTTCTAAGTTTTCTAGATTTTGCTTTATTTCAGCTTCCTCAATATCAGATGGTTTAGAGAATGGACTTGCCTCATCAAAAGCTACATGTATTGATTCTATGATTGTGAAGGTCCTTTTGTTATAGAATCTAAAGAATTTACTATTCAATGCATATCCGAAGAAAATCTCTTCTTCTAATTTTGCATCAAATTTTATTAACTCCTCTTTATCATTCAATGCGAAACACTTACATCCAAATACATGGAAATAAGATATATTTGGTCTTCTTCCTTTCCAAAGTTCTTAGGGGGTCTTCTCTAGGCTTGATCTAATAGAGACTCTATTCATCACATAACATGTGGTATTTACCACTTCAGCCCAAAAGTACTTAGGTAAATTATGCTCATTTAATAGTCCTAACCATTTCTTGAAGCGACCTATTCTTCCTTTCAACAACACCATTTTGTTAAGGAGTATGAGGTGCTAAAAAAATGTGAGTTATTCCATATTCATTACAGAAATTTTCAATGTCTTTATTTTTGAATTCTCTTCCACGATCACTTCTCATATTTAGAATTCCGTATCCTTTTTCTTTTTGAAACTTCTTGCACAAATTGATTAGCATCTTACATACTTCATCTTTGGAGGCTAGGAAGAGTATCCCAGGTAAACTTGGAGTAGTCATCAACAATGACGAAAGCATATTGCTTTCCTCCTAGACTTTGTGTTCTAGTAGGACCAAATAAGTCTAAGTGAATAAGTTCCAAGGACCTACTAGTGGAAATATGCTTTTTCTTTTTAAAACTTGTTTTAGTTTGCTTCCCAAGTTGACAAGTGTCACAAATTTTGTCCTTTACGAACTTAGTGTTGGGTAGATCTTTGACTAAGTTTTTTTTTTTAAGCTAATTTAGACAATAGATTCACACTAGCTTGTCCTTGTCTTCTATGCCACCACCAGCTGACTTCATTCATGGCTGTTAGGCATGTGACTTCCTGAGATATTAGGTTTTCAAAATTTATGCAATACACATTATCAACCCTATTTGCAAAAAACAAGATATCGTGCTTTCCTCTATTTTCAACTATGCACTTGTCTTGTTTAAATATTACATCAAAGCCTTTATCACTTAATTGACTAATGCTAAGAAGATTATGTTTCAACCCATCTAATAATAAAACATCATCAATAGTTAAGGAGGGTTCTTTGCCTACTTTTATGATACTGATTATTCTACCTTTAGCATTATCTTCGAAGGTGGCATGTCCACCATCCTTTTGCATTAATGTGGTAAATTTGGACTTGTCTCCAGTCATATGTCTTGAACATCCACTGTCCAAGTACCATTTGTCTTTTGATGGAGTGGTCCTAAAACACACCTACGAGAAGGGTTTCAAGGTGTTACTTTTGGTACCCAAGCCTTCTTAGGTCTTTTTAATTCAGTTTTAGCTTCAATTCTGACTTTCCATACTTTCTTAATTTTAACATTTTTTTCTTTTAAATAGACATCCAAACTTTATATGTCCCTTTCTCATACACAAGAAACAGGTAGTATGTTTATATACATTCGTGGAAGATGTGCTAGCAAAGTTTTTTGATGCCTTTATGATTGAATCCAATTCCTTCTTTATCCAAGGACATTCTTTGTGATCCTACTAGTTTATCAAGGTTTTGTTTTCCTCTAGTAAAATTGTAGATGATTTTGTATTTATTTTCATTTTTTTTTCTTAAGATCACATATTTTTGAGTCCTTTATGTTTTCACCTTTTACTTGAAGCTTTACTAAGTCTTGAGACATCTTGTTTATTTTACTCATAAGTTTGTCAATAAGTGAGTCCTTTTCTTTTTCAACTGACATTGAAGTCTTTAGTTGGTTCTTTAGCTTTTCCTTTTGTTCTTTTTGTTCTATGTTTCTTTTGGTTACTTTTATGAACCCATTATACAAAGAAATAATTCAGCTTGCATTTCTCTATATGAGTGCATGCTTTCACATGAGTCACTACATGATTCATCACTAAATTCTTCTTCTTGTAAGCTAAAGTAGGAATTTACCTTGTCATGTTATGTTATGAAGCAGAGGTTTGCCACATCTTGATCGCTCGATTCATTTTCTGATTCACTTGATTTTGAGTCATCCCACGTGGTAGCTTTCATCGCCTTCTTTTTCTTCTTCTTGGCGTCTTTCTTAAGTTGTGGACAATCATGTTTTATATGTCCAACTTTCTTGCAATTATAACTTGTAGGAGGTTCATTCTTTGTTTCCTTTTTTCTAGTTTCTCCTTTATCATGTTTTGAGCCCCTGAATTTTCAAGTAAACTTCTTGTTCTTTTTGAAGAATTTTCCAAGTCTTCTAGTAATTAAGGCTACATCATCGTTATCTAGTTTCTTGTCTTCTTCTTCACTAGAACTTTCTTTTGCATCCTTAAGGGCTATTGTTTTATTGTGATTGCTACCTTCATAATTTCTTTCATTTATCGTCATCTCGTATGAGAGGATCGATACTATTAATTCATCTAGGGAGATATTTTTCAAATTTCTTCCTTCCGTTATTGCAGTAGCCTTAGGTTCCCAAATCGGTGGAAGTACACTAAGGATTTTTCGAATCATCTCATAAGTAGAGTAGTTTTTACCTAATGCATTAAGAGAGTTTATTATATGAGTGAACCTAGTATACATACTAGTGATGGTTTCTTCAAGGTTCTTCCTAAATGCCTCATACTCACTAGTGAGCATGTCAATTTTGCTATCCTTTACGTCAACTGTTCCTTCATAAGTTACTTCAAGCTTATCCCATATTTCTTTAACTGATTTACGTCCCATGACCCTATTGAATTTATTGATATCAAGGGCACAATATAGTGCATTCATTGCACTAGAATTTATTTGCAGCATCTTTAGATCATTTTCAATCATCTCTTTTTCTTCCTTAGGTATTTCTTTGTTATCTATGATTTTAGTGGGGATGAGGTCACCATGTGTGACTACTTTCCAAACTTTCCAATCCATGGTTTGAAAATATATTCTCATTCTCTGTTTCCAAAAGGTGAAATTAACACTGCAAAAAATAGGTGGTCTAGATGAGGATTGACCCTCACCAAAAGGAGATACACCTAGGTGTGCCATAGGGATCTTTATATAGCTTCTAGTTTAAGATTTACTACAACCTAGGGCTCTGATACCAATTGAGAATTTAGGTATACTCCCAAGATGGGAGAATTGGGTTTTTAAAATTTCTTTATAACTTTGTTTCACAAATTCCTTAGTTTAAGTATTAACCCAGCAAATTGATTTTCAACAATCACACAAACACAATAATATTGATCAACAATCCTTACAAGTTCAGTCAACAATCCTTTGAAAAATCCAAATTCAATTTTTATGAATAAATGATGTTAAAGATCAGCTTGATCAAAAACCTCAGAACTTTAATATGTAGAATCATAATTTTCTTCAACAATAAATGGTGAAAATTTCAAGATAATTTCAGAAGGTTGATTTTATAAAGCCTGCAACTTTCTTTCAATTAATTTAACAAAATCAACTTCAGTTGTGATATTCAAAAATCAGTATTCAAATTTTATTTTGAACTTGTCAAACCAACTAATGATAACCAATATGTTCCTTGATTTCAAGTATGAACCAAAAATAGTTTTTCACCAACTTCCAATATGCAACAAGTTCTTCAATAAACATACACACAAATTATAACCTTGCAATAAAGTAAAGAGATTAGGGAAGAAGAGTTGAAGACCAGATTTTTTACAAGGTTCGACCAGAAGCCTACGTCTTTGCCCCAAGCAACACGCTGTGAGGATTTTCCTTTTCAACTTCAATACCAAGTGAAGTTACAACCTCTCTCCCTCAAAGGTGGAGTTCGCCTCTCTAACAAGAATCCCCTCTCACTAGGAAATGATCCAACAATCCTGAATCATCAAGAAAACAAGAAACAAGAACAAATTTTGTTTGTATAATTGAAACTCTTAGTTAGAGCAGATTTGTATAATTGAAAAACAATATACTTAAAAAACAATCAATATCAAAGAGTGAAGCTCAGTAGAATATAACTAGGGTTCTGATTTGAATTGAAATTCTCAGTAGAAAAGATCAGAAAACCATGGGTTGTTTCAGCAAAAACATAGCAATACTTCAGAAAATATTTCACCAAGAGAACTTTGAATTTGTAATTTGTATATGCTTGATTGCTTGTATGTAATTTGTGAAAATAACAAGTATTTATAGAGTAGTAAAGTTACTTTACATTTTCCCCATGTTACTTGCAGTATTTCCCAAGTAATCTCTAAGTTTGGAGCCCAAGAAATCAAATTTGGAAACTTTTCAAATGCTGTTTAAAAATTAAAACACAAACTTCAGTCAACTATGCCCAAGGTCAGTCGCTTGAGCCTTTTAAGTTCAGCGTATTTTGAAAACACGGTGTTAGGTTAGTTGACTGAGCTTTAAGGGTCAGCTGCCCGTCTCAGTTTTGCTTGCTTTCCTAAAAAGCACATAAAAATGTCAATCGCCTAATAATGATTCATCAGTTGCTTGTCCTATTTTCAGCTTAAGTGATTTTTCAAATTTTGATTTCAAAACTTACTTGGATCTTGGAAAAACATAAGTAAGACTTTAAAACATTTTCCATGATTTTTAAATAAGGTCACTAAGTCACTTAAACTTTCCTAAGAGCTTCATGCGTCAATATTGAATTTTCGAAGTACTTACATGAGACTTATATATATATATATATATATATATATATATATATATATAATAACTCTATCTTAAGAACAAAGTATTCAAGCTTTGGCTTGCATTCTATATCCAACTTGAAGCTTTCTAACTTCAATATACTTTGACATCTATCATAGCTCATTGCCTTGAGTATAAACTTCATCCATTTTTTTCAAACACATGAGCTCGATCTCATAAGCTCTTTTTGAAGACCTGATAGATACTTAAACAAACATGTTAAGTACACCCTTGATTTGTTATCATAAAAACAAGATTCTAAGCCTTATTAGGCCAACAAGATTTAATATAACTCATTGGCACTTAACCTTGCATAGGCTACCTTACTAAGAGACCTTTTAGTGAGAAAAACAAGGGTCTCGTTGACTAGTGCATAAGCACTCGTCGACCAAAAAATCCAATAGCCTTACACGAGGATCTGCCAAGGAGACTATCGACAAATACAGAGGACTCGTCAACAAACGTGTTTTGGCTCCTCGACGTACGAAACGAGTAGCTATTTATGTTGTCTAAGCCCAGGTGACTCGTTAATGAAAGCAGGGCACTCGAAAAAAACTGACGGCGGAAAACTATAATAAATTTGTGACAACGGCTAGTTTTTTCTTTGTTTTGTCCCCATTAATGCCCAACGACTAGCCAGCAACTTGCTCGTCTCCTTGGCCATAAATATGCCCCATTGGTATTCAATAAACAAGTTGACCCTATGTGTCCAATCCCATTTTGAGGATGACAAATCCCAAGTATTTTACTTGTATGTTGAGTTCTTGAACAGGGCTATAAATTCAAAACACACATTTGGTAAGGATGTTATGGAGGCCATGAGGATCTTAAAGCGTATACGACTTGGCTCATTCCACGGAAGTTGAAGAGCAAAAGGATGAAGATAATTTAATTTTCTTCAACTTTAGTTGTATTTAGTAATATTTGTATATACATGTCTCACATGATATGATAAGAAACTCAAAATAACCATAGAATGACCTTAGGCACATAAACTTTTCATGAAAACATTTTTCCAAAACAAATTTGTTTTTCAAATAACCCCTTCATGTTTCTTCCGTCACATTAATGAGCACTTTTCTCTATTAATAACTCATTCTCTTAACAAGTATCCAACATGAAAGTTTTGGGATTTTCTCTTAACTTTCTATTAATACCAATAACGTTCAATTTTGAGTTATGCAGAAAAGTTTATGTTCAAAATACTAAAGGGTGTTTGCAATAGGAAAATTTTCTTCATGTTTTTTCTGTTTCATTGATGAGCAATTTTATCAATGAATCACACATTATCTCATAAAGTGTTCAACATGAAAGTTGTGATATTTTCTCTTAGATTTATTTTAATATAAAGAACGTCCGACTTGGGGTTGTATAGAAAAAGTTGTGTCTGAAAAATGGAAGGGTGTCCACGCAAAAAAGCTCCCCACCGGCCAAAAAAGCAGCTAGTTTTCTAATTAAACCATATTTTAATATCCCAACGGCCATAAAACGGCTATATCTCCAATTTTCCTATAAATAACATGCCCACAAGACTTAAAAAATCACTTTTGAGCATATTGATTCATACTCTCTTACATTTGGGCCTTTTTACATTCTCTACTCCCATTTTCAACATTGAAGAGCATTCACTCACATCTTTTGCAAGCATCATTGGTCTTGAGGTTTGATATTCAAGCATTCTTGTTGAGCATTCAATCTTTCTCTTCAAAGTTTATCTTCTCTCCTAATCTTTTATTTAAAAAATTTATTGAGAGCAAGAACCCTAGTTTTCCATACTTTCATTGTTTTGAAAAATATCTTTTGGAAAAAAGTTTCTAACTAGGGCTTGAAACTTTGAAGCATTCATTTACATATTTTTACTTAAAGAATTTCATTCTTATCTTTTTGCAAAAGTCATTTGAGATAAAACCCTTGATTCTCGTACACACATTATTTGAAAAATTATTTTTGGAGAAATATTGCATTTAGTTTAGATCTTTGAAGCAAGTCATTGTATATATTTTCATACAAAGATCATATACTCTTTTATTACAAATATCTTATTGGAAAAAACACATATTATCCCTTGAGCTTCAAGTTATATCTTATGAGAGTGTTTAGGGCTTTCATTTGTACAATCTTGCTCGATTGAGAAGCACCTTCTTGTACTCAAAAATATTCTTATATCATTTGTATTTATGGTTCGGGTTGTGAACTAGGAAGAGGAAGTTGTGCCTCTTGTAAGCAGCGGATTGTAAGGAGGAAATTGTGCCTCTTGTAAATAGTACATTGTAATGGGAAGCTCCACCCAGTTTTAAGAAGCAGATTAGTGGAACCCTCAGATGAGTTGTCTTGAAGCGAGGACGTAGGCTGGGTTTGGCCGAACCTCATAAAATATTGAGTTTGCATCTCTCTCCCTTATCTCTTTTTATTTTTACTTGCATTTAATTATTTATTTCATATCTTTCTATTGTGTATGCCTTAAATATTTATTGCATTTGAGATTGTTTGGGCAATACTGATTGTTGGAAAAATTCATAGCTAGAATCTATTAGGTTGTATAATACTGAAATCTATAGATATCTCCAAGTTTGTGTTTGTGTGGTTGGGTTTTCAAAATTAAAGATTAAGAGACAAAATAATTTTTTTTAAATACCCAATTCAACCTCCCCTCTTGGGATTACACCTAAAATCACATTTGGTATCAGAGTCTCATTGCATTTGACTTAACCATTTTTGTAAAAGATCACGATGGCTCATATTGGTGTAACCCCTTTTGGTGAGGGACACTCATCCACACAACCTCCTATTTTTTGTGGTGTTAATTACATCTACTGGAAACAAAGAATGCATACTTTTCTTCAAAATGTTGATTGGAAAGTATGGTGGGTTGTCACCAAAGGAAATTATGTCCCCATGAAACTATTGATGGAAAAAACGTCCCTAAAGATGAAGAAGAGTTCACTGAGGAAGATATGAAAAAGGTTCAAGTAAATGCCACTGCTATGAATCTCCTATATTGTGCATTAGACGTAAATGAATTTAGTCATGACTTGTACATCTGCTAAGGAAGTATAGGATAAATTAGAAGTAACCTATGAAGGTACCAAAGATGTGAAATAGGATAGACATGCTTACTAGTGAGTACGAAGCATTTAGAATATCTCCTAATGAATCAATTCAATCCATGTACACTAGGTTCACCTACATCACAAACTCTTTACATGCTCTTGGTAAGACTTATCATACTTATGAAATGATTAGGAAAATTCTTAGGGGGCTACAACCAGTCTGGGAGGCAAAAGCTACTGCCATAGCCGAGGGAAGGAACTTAAAGGCTATGATGCTGGATGAGCTAATCAGATCACTTATCACATACGAATTGGCGATAAATGAAAGGATAAGTGAACAAAACAAAGCAAAGAAAGTAACAGTTCTTAAAGCTTCTACCAGCAGCTCCAGTGAAGATAGTGATCCAAAATCAGACAAGGATATGACTCTATTGACTAAAAATTTGGCAAGTTCCGAAAAAAGAACAAGTATACCAGAAAATTTCGGGACTCGAAAACAGAAAATAGAGAGTCAAGCAAAAGGAAACTAAAAGAAAATTCTCCAACGTGCTACAACTGCAACGAAATTGGACATATCAAACCGGAGTGTCCCTTACTAAATGACTCTAAGAAGAAGAAGAAGAAAGCAACGAAAGCCACGTGGGATGAACATAGCACCAGTAGTTCAGATAACGACTCTAGTGACAGTGAGGTTGCCAATTTGTGCCTAATGGCACACAACGATCACGAGGTACAATCATCTTACTCTACTTCATCATATTACTTTGGTGATTCTTATAATGATAATAGTATGCTTTCATATGATGAATTACAACAAGAATATATGTATGCCGTTAAAATGCTTGACAAAATGTCTAAGAAAAATTCTGATTTGAAAACTAAATTAAAGGATTTTTCAAAATTTTTGGAAAAACAAAATGAGTCTCATGCCTCTTTGATAAAAGAAAAGGATTTGAAAATTGTGGAGTTAGAAATTAAATTAGAGGACAACTCCAAAACTATTTAAAAATTCATAGAGGGCCAAAACAAATTTGAAAAACTCCTTGGGGCCCAGAGAAACTCACTTGACAAAGAAGGCCTTGGTTTTAATGGGAAGGAAAATAGGAGGTAGAAAAATCTTTACTTGGGATACTTTATAAAAGAATCAAAATCTTATATCCCAACTAAAGACTCCTATAGACATGCATTATGCTTTAAATGTAAAAAACTAGGCCATATACAATTTGATTGTCCTTTTAAGAACAACAATGTAAGAATTAAGAAGGTCTGGAAAGTGAAGGGTGAGTCAGGCACTAACCCTAAAGGACCCAAGAAAATTTGGGTACCAAAAGTAGTTACTTGATCTTGTCTTGCAAGTTTGCTTGAGATCATCCTCTTCAAAGGATAAATGGTACATGGGCGGCTGTTCGAGGCACATGACAGGAGATAAAGCAAAGTTCGCGTCCATCACACCAAAGGATGGAGGATTCCTCACCTTCGGAGACAATGCAAAAGGCAAGATCATCGGAGTAGGTAAGATAGGTAAGGAACCTTCTCTTGTTATAGACAATATTTTGCTTGTAGATCGCTTAAAGCATAATCTATTGAGTATAAGTCAATTATGCGATAAAGGATATAAGGTGTCTTTTGAACATGATAAATGCATAGTAAAGAATATATCTGAAAATAAAGTTCTGTTTACTGTTGATCAATATGAAAATGTGTATACCACTTGTTTTAATAACTTAGCTTCTCAACATGTAATTTTTTTTTTTTTTTTTCTGCTATAAATGAAGCTGGTTAGTTTTGGCATAGGAGATTAGGATACGCTAGTATGAAATTACAGTCAAAGCTAGTTAAGAATAAGTTTGTAGTAACCAGAAAAAAAAAATATTATTAATCAATTTATTAATTTAACATTATTAAATTAATTAATTAAATAAACAAATAAAAAGGAATAGTATGAAAGAAAAAAAAATTGGAATAAAAATATGTTGACACTATGAGTCCAATCTTGTTTTAATAATGACAAATCACTTGTTATTTGATCTGTGCATTGAGATTGTGAGCAGAAACATTACTTAGTATGCATAGAAGGTGATGAAGTCATGGAAGTTATGAGGATTAAAGCATATACAACCTGACACAATCCATGGAACTAAAAGAGTAGAAAAATGAAGATGCAGGCGTCAAAGTTCAAGATCGTCATGGGAATGGGTATTTAGAAATGATTGTATTTGCATATTTATATGATATAGCTAGAAGGTCAAAATATGCCCTACACATGCATCTCATGAAAATATTATAGGGTTAAACATGGACTAAGAGACCTTACTTTGAACTCCAAAAAATGTTTTATAAGAGATCAAAGCAAGAGATCAAAATTGATTTTGAAACTGAAAATAAAAATTCTAAAGTTAGTCTGCCTAGATGAGTGAGGTGTACCCTCAGAAGTCTGAAGATGCAACCTCAGATAGCTGAAGTTTTTACTTCAGATGTCTGAAGAATTTCCTCAAAAAACTGAAGAATTAGTTCAGTTGTCTGAAGAATTAATTTTTTGAAACACATAATAGGCAGAACACCTTCAGACGTCTAAATCGTCAAGTTCAGTCGTCTGAGTTGGGACTTTAGAAGACTGAACCTATAGTTTAGTCGTCTCCTGTGTCCAGACTATAATTTTCAGTGCTTTAAGGAACATCAAGCATCTGAACATGAGAGCTCAGTCATCTGAACCTATGGAAATTTTAAAATTATGAACTTCAGCGAGAAAACGCGCGGATTATTTTCTTAATCTAATTGATTAAATGGTCAAGACTTAACCTAAGGCCGAGATTACTTATAAAAAACAACCTCTAAACCCTAGTGCCTCACCTTTTGCACAAGATTGAGAGACTTGAACATACTGTTGAACTATTGCCTGCACTCCAACTGATACACATCTAGTTTTTGGGCGTTTGCTACATTCATCATAACGATATTAACACACGTATTCTAAAATCAACGGTGGTATTGAGGTTTGAGTATTTTGAGCATTTAAATCCAATTTTTTTGTTTCCCACATTCATTATTTTAATATTTCTTGGGAGCATAAATCAATATTTTAGTATTGTATATTGATTGATTAAATAGTTGAGAAAGTTATTTTTGAAATAACTAAATCTTTGAGATATTTTAAAAATATATTTGTTATTTGGGTAATTGATTGGAAATTCTAAGAGCTTCTTGAAACATATTTTTGAGGAATATTTTTAAAGTATTGTTTAAACCTTTGCAAAATATTCAAAGTCATTTATTTAAAGATTTGATATTAACAAATTGTTTGATAGCAGGAATATAAATCCGAGCATTATTTAACATTATTTCAAAGGATCTTGTTGTCGAATCTTGATAAAAGTTATTTGAAAATAAACCCTAAGATCTCCAAAGTTCTTATTTTTAAGAAATCAATTTTTAGGAAATATTGATTAAAGGGTAATTTTTTGAAGCATATCATTCATATAACGATTTCATCGTTACATTCATACTGAGTTTCAAGTTTTATCATATGAATATGTGTTAGGATTTCCTATTGTGCTCACCAGCTTGGTTAGAAGCAATATTGAGTTTTGCAGAATTGTAACTTCTATATTGTAATCATGGTTCGGGCTATGAACCAGGTTTGAGGACAAAGTTGTATCTCTTGTAAGTAGCGAAGTAGGAGGAAGTTGTACCTTGTAAGCAGCGGATTGTAAGGGAAGCTCTGTCCCGTTTAAAGGAGCAGGAATTTAGTGGAATCCTTGAGTGGGTTGCTTAAGGTGAGGACATAAGCTGGGTTGGCTGAACCTCTCATGTTTGCCTTTTCTCTTCCCTTAACTTTTTAATCTCCACCTGCATTTCATTATCAGGCGGTGACCAAGTCCATGGAGATGTGCTCCCATTTCCAATCCAGAATACTAAATGGCTGCAACAGCCCTACCAGCCTCTAATGTCCAACCTTTACCTACTGACACGTCAGACAGTGCTCCACGAATCGGGAAATCTCCCGTTTCATGCCACTCCACCAGAAAGATTCGTGCAAATCCCGATACATTTTCGTACTACCCGAATGTACTGTATATAAAGAAGGATACACCTCCTCCACGATTGTCCTCTTTATCCCCTCGCCGTTTGGAACATATAATCTGTTTCCAAACCTCAATACACCTTTCTCAGAGATGTTAAAGTCTACAACCAATCCTTGCTGCACTGTCTCTACGGTCTCGACTAACTCCATATCATTAGCTTGCGCGACTTTAATCCTCTCAAATAATGTCGGCTGGATCATCAAGCTAGCAATGAAAGCCTGATGATTACCATCCACCAACCCTATGCCAAGACTTTCTAGATCTCATCTAATATGATGCTGACCTACTACTGCAGATACTGACGCATGCTCTAACTTCTGACTCAATGCATCAGCTACCACGTTAGCTTTCCCCGGGTGATAGCTAATAATGCAATCGTAGTCCTTGATCAGTTCAAGCCACCTTCTCTGCCTCATGTTCAACTCCTTTTGTGTGAAAAAGTATCTGAGGCTCTTATGGTCCATGAAGATCTCACACTATTCACCATATAAATAGTGTCTCTAGATCCTCAACGTATATACTACTATCGCCAACTCCAGATCGTGCGTGGGGTAATTCTTCTCATACTCCATGAGTTGGTGAGAAGCATAAGCAATTACCTTCCCCTGTTGCATCAGCACACATCCCAACTCCTTCAGCGATGCGTCGCTGTAAATCACAAAACCATCATCCTAAGATGGGATGGTTAAAACCAGAGCAGTGACTAGTCGGTGTTTCAACTCCTGGAAACTCTGCTCGCACTCGTCATTCCAATCAAATCTCACACCCTTCCTCTTCAACCATGTTAGAGGGCCAAATAACTTAGAGAATCCCTCCACAAATCAACGATAATACCCAGCCAGTCCTAGGAAACTCCAAATATCCTGCACGTTCTTCGATTTCACCCAGTCAACCACTGCTTCTATCTTACTAGGATTAACTGAGATACCACCCTTCGACATTACATGGCTTAGAAACGGGATCTGACTCACCAGAACTCGCATTTCTTCAACTTAGCATACAACTTCTTCTCCCGTAGTACCTGAAGTACCAACCTTAAATGGTTTTCGTGCTCTTCCGAACTCTTAAAATATACCAGAATATCGTTCTATAAACACCACCGCGAACAGGTCCAGATATTCATGGAAAACCCTATTCATTAGGTCCATAAATACCGTCGGAGCGTTAGTCAACCCAAATGAGATGACCAAAAACTCGTAGTGATTGTATCTAATTTGGAAAGCAGTCTTCGCAACATCCTCCATCCTAACTTTCACTTGATGATACCCTGACCGTAGATCGATCTTCGAAAATACCTGCATTCTCTGTAGCTGGTCAAACAAATCATCTATACGAGGCAACGGGTATCGGTTCTTTATTGTTACCTTGTTGATCTCACGGTAATTAATGCACATTCGCATCGACCCGTCCTTTTTCTTCACGAACAATACTAGAGCTCCCCAGGGAGAAACACTAGGTATGATAAAACCCTTATCCAATAATTTTTGTAACTACTCCTTCAACTCTTTAAGTTCAGTTGGAGTCATCCGGTATGGAGCTTTAGAAATCGACACCTTACCTGGTAGCAGATCAATAGCGAACTCCACCTCACGATCAAGAGGTAAACTAGGTAAGTCTTTCAGGAATGCATCTAGAAATTCATTAACCACTCGGATATCTTCAAGTTTCAAATCATCCTGAGGTGGTTCCTTCATACAAGCTAGGAACCCCTGACAACCCTCCAAGAGTAACCTTCTCGCCTGTATTGCTGATAAAATCTGTGGCGTCGAACGCACACACGATCTCACAAACTCATACTTTTGCTCCCCAGGAGGTCTGAACACTACCACCGTCCTACAACAATCAATCACCGCATAACTAAAGAATAACCAATCCATCCCTAGTATGACATCAAATCCACACATGTCATACACTACTAGGTTCCCCAGTAGCAGTCTTCACTGAATAACCACTGGCCAGTTTCCCAACATCTTACTACAGATCGTCACACTCCTAGCCGGTGTAGCCACAGACAACCACTCACCCATCACTTGGGTTTCAACCCACACAGTTTCACAAAACTCTCAAATATAAAAGAATGGATTGCTCCCAAATCAAATGAAACAACAGCTCTATTTGAAAGCAATAACATGGTACCTGTCACCACATTTCCAGCACGTTCCGCATCTGCTGAAATAAGGGATTACACCCTCGCCGGAGCCGTGTTTGCCTGATAGTTTCCCCGAGGCATCTGATTACTTCCACGGTTCTAGCTCTGTGCAGCCATGTCACTCCTTTGTGCCTAATAGTTTCGGGATATGTGCCCCGATTTGCCATAGTTGTAGCAGTTACCCCAAAACGGCTGGCACTCACCATCATGCCATTTATGGCATTTGGTGCATAGTGCAGAGGACGGATCCCTCTGAGAACCCTGACGTTCGGTATTCTGGCGATAACCTAAACTATAGTTCTTCTTCCACTATTACTATCGAGGGCTAGTATGAGAACCAGAAGGTACTGGTCTCTTCCTTTGTTCCTGTACCACCTCATCCCCCTGAAGGTCAACCTCAACTATGGTGGCTTTATCCACCAAAACAGAAAACTCTCGAATCTGCAACATACCCACAAGCCTGCGGATGTCCTTCCTCAAACCTTTCTCGAACCTCCGAGTCTTCTCGTACTCATTCAATACCAAATACGGCACAAAATGAGATAGCTCAATATATCTGGCGGCATATCTTTGCACCGTCAGGGTTCCCTCAATCAGGCTCGAGAACTCATCAGCCTTCTCGTTACAAGTAGAAGCCGGGAAGTATGTCTCGAAAAATACCTCCTTGAAGTGGCTCCAAGTCATACCAGATGGACCAGCTCTCTACTTCTCAAGCAAACTCACAGTTATCCACCATCTTTCAGCCTCTCCTGCTAGCTGAAAAGTAGAATAAAGAACCTTCTGCTAGTCAGTGCAGTGCAGAACTTCCAATATCTTCTCGGTCTTCTGCACCTAGTTCTCTACTACTATCGGATTGGGTCATCCCGTAAACGTCGGAGGGTGCATGCGGGTGAACCTCTCTATGGTACAACCTATAGTAGTAGGAGAGTGCTCACTTCTCCTAACATTTCGCCCGATCTCTTGCATAATCCGCCTCGTCAAACCCTGAGGCACAGAAGGAGACCCATCACTCGCAGTCCTCTCAGAACTACTATTCAAGTCGTTATCCTTGGGCTCCATTCTGAAAATAGGATAGGAACCGGTTAGATTTCATTAATCATACATAGTTAACACAATCATTGAAAGCTAATCATGTTAACTACTACTCTCATGGTCCAGGTCTGTCCTACCACATCGACATGAAACCATCAATGGTTTGCTGTGATTTTACTAAAATCGTTATTCCAAGAAAAGCACAGAACACCGTCAATGAGTCCTCGTCTAGCAACAAAACCCTCGACCTACTCTACCCATTTCCTACATCCTATATTCTGGTATGTATACATAACTACACCTAACCAAGTCTACAAGACCTAACAACTTGGTTTTGCTCTAATACCAAGCTATCACGCCTCGAACCCACACATGGGTCTCAGGTATGAATATAGTAACCTAACTCATCTCTGTATCAATTAAAACATACATGATACTACATTGAATAAGGGTCCGACCCGGTGGGGTACACATACACCCTATACACATTCACATATATATATATATATATATATATCTCCATACTCATCAAATACACAGCGGAAATGTTCTTTCTATACATACATCATACAATACCACGTACCATACTAGAGTCTATACATAACTAGGATTTACATTCCAACATACCATACATACCCCGAGTGTTTACAAAACCCAACAATGACACCCCAGTTACAATATCCATACTTACACAGGTACTCTACGTAGCTAACTGACCCCCACACTTCTGGACGCTAGGATGCTAAATTTTGGCTACCCAAAGGACCTGAAAAATATTTGTATATTTGGGGTGAGACACCTCTCAATAAGGAAGAAAACAGGTTATATCAGTGTGTGGCATACGAGTGTTATTTCAACGTAAAACATAATACAATACAATTCCAGTACTTTCACAATTCAGTTCCAGTACATACGATATCAAACATACGATCAGTGTCATCACACTCAAGCACACAATACCCTGCAATAACCGAAGCCTCACAATGATACCGTTGCCAGTACAGTGTCCACTCACACCTATCAGTGACTAGTCAGAACAAACAGACGATATTTCACACCCTCAGATATAGAGTTGGACACTCTCACCCACAGTAATAAGTCGAGACATGGCGGCAACGTACAATAATTAGCCACCCCTAGCTGCTTTACAAAACCTGGAACAGTTTTGGAACTCATGTTCCTATACTCATCAGCGTACGGTAATTAGCAGCCCCTAGCTATTTTACAAAACCTGAAACATTTTACATACAACAGTTCATTCCACACTTATTTGACCATACACAAATCATATCGTTTTCAGTTTGAGAAATACAGTTTAATACAAATATAGGTACGGTCATCCCATTACTACCATTTTATAAAACATATGATTTTCCAACCAAAAATAGAGATGATACCCGAAATCCCAAATTTTCCCAATAATTGTAACCCAAAAATCCTGCATTTTCACCTGATAGATTTTCCCAAATAAGTAGCCAAAACATACATACAATCGTAAACTACAGGTTTACAGATCCCGATTTAAAAAATAACTGATATAAATAGAATCCCCTTACCTTTTCCCGAATACCACAAACCCGAACTCTACGACTCCAAAACTACGAACCGAGTTCCCAAAACCTAAACATTTTAGAACTATACTTCACTATAACTCTTACTACTACATATATTCTGAAACGAAACTGAAATCGGACCCTTACCTTAGTTTTGAGTCAAAACCTGAAAATCTTCGAAACAAATTTCCAATCTGCTAAAAATGTAGAGATTCCTCCTCTGATCCACACAGTAACATCGAATCGTTGAATCAAGCGACGAACAGCGAAGAATCGAAGAGAGAAGGAGAGATTCCGCTGGTTCTAGAGAGAGAGCTAGAGCTTTACCTTTCTTAGCAACTAAGCAATGAAGGGCAATGAAGGGGGATATTTATAGCCCCTTAGACCCGGCCAAACTTGTCAACGAAACGGCGCTTTCGTCGACGAATCATCCACACATTTTGTCGACGAATTAGCTCCTTCGGCGACAAACCCTATTCTAATATTTTACAATACGTTTGGTTTCTCTTTGTAGACGAGGCTCTAAATTTTGACGACGAAAAGTATAAGGGCCTTCGTCGACGATAACAATGGCTTCGTGAACGGAGCCTACAAAATTTACCTTTTTACCCTTTAGTTATTTATTCAATCTACATATCTTGGGTCGGATTCTTACAGAGAGAGAGAGAGAGAGAGTATAATCACCAAATAGGAGGTTATAATTTTTGAAACAATTCCAAAAAGTAGTTATTTAATTTTTGTAACAACTTGTAATGAAT
The DNA here is from genome assembly GCF_029873635.1 of Malania oleifera. Lineage (NCBI taxonomy): Eukaryota > Viridiplantae > Streptophyta > Magnoliopsida > Santalales > Ximeniaceae > Malania > Malania oleifera. The sequence continues at coordinate 82,090,552 of NC_080420.1, forward strand.
GAATGAATTTATAAATTAATAAATATGAATATAAGTGAATTTATTTATAAATAATAATTATTTGAGTATATAATTTTTTTATTTAAAAAAAAAATCACTTATTTGAGGATAGAAAGTAGTGTCCTATTGAACATAACCATTTGACTATACATCTAGTACACAAGAATAAAATAAGAGGTAGAATAAAATTCAATTTATCACTTAAATTATTCATGTTCTCATTTAAATTTCATTCCATCCCCTTCCCATATTCTGCAAACCACGCATGAAATGGATTCCCTCCAAAGAGCTCTCCAAAAGTCACACGAGTATTAAATATCACAATATGAAACAAATGACTTTTGAACACTAATTAATTCCTTAAAAATACAAACCATCAATATAAAGAGCACCTATGGCTTTATAATGAGGAATGAAATGAGTCACTCGAAAGCACCTATCATATAATGAGGAATGAAATGAGTCACTCGAAAGCACCTATCACCATCCACCATAATAGAATCCTTACCCCTTTTGAGTTGAAGGTAGATCCAAAAATGAAATTCAAGCTAATATCTTCCTAGGGAGATTGAACTACTGTGAGTGGAGCGCATAAACCCATTTTTTTACCACTCTTTCCCCAGTGACTAGCTACAGAACATTTTAAAATCAAGATCTTTTGATATTTTGGGCCTGAATAAATATTCCTTAACAACGATCCACCATGTGTTTCCCTAATGTTAGCTTCTCGCGAGGAACACTGAGAAATGCACAAGCTATTATTTTCGAAAAAGAAACAGTTCTATTGAAAGAAATGATAAAATGAACCCTTGGCACAGAATTCCTAAATTGAGCCAAAATCAGCATTCATTCCATTTGAAAGAGCTTCCTCCCAAGCTCTCTCAGACATTGAAGCAGCGAGCGTGTTGAAACCTTCAATAAATCATCAGTTGAAGGATACTTTTACAATGAATGGCACAATAAAATAGAAGAGCAAAAAGAAATTCAACTTTTCAATCTTGAGGATGCTTTTACAATGAATTCCTTCAGATTGTTATTATGCTACATGCATGTAGAGAACCAAACACAGGGAACAAACCAGTTATGCTTTGGCTTTGCAGTTCTGACAACATCAGTAGCGCCACTGAATGCAGGAACTTTGGAAAAGTGCTTGACCACTGAAGATACACCACCAGTGGCATGAGCTCCACACAAAGTAGGATACAGCATTAGAGGTGGAACAACTCTTGGCCTACCCCAGTAATCTACTTGTAGATCCATTCATTAGCACGACCCCCAGATTCATCCATATCAATGAAAATGCTAACTGCCTGTGCCAATATCAAATAAAACCATGGATTTACTTTGCTCAACTAAGAATGAGAACTACTAGATCTCATGAACATACCTTTTTTTTCACTCACTTTTTTGTCTCAAAATAATGGTTAAAAACAACTGAAAGAGTGTTGGTTCACATCTAGGGTAAAGTTCTGAAGGTTAGCTAGATGTAAATGCTTCAAATAAGCATTTAAGCATTTAGTCTTTGCATGAGAACTACATCTATTTGCAAACTCTCAAAGCACTTCCTCACCTTTCCTATCCGAGGTCGCTCTTTCAACTTTGCTAGGCTGTTCCGAATATGTGAGACAGCTCCCCAACATTTTAAATTGTTTGCCACATCATCAAGCCTCAAAAGATACTCTTCTTCGGTCAGCGGAAAGGATCTCTAGTAGAAAAAGTAATTAACATGTGCTTTAAATAGAAAAATGTAAAGACCTACACTAATATGAATTTGTACACCTTTTCAGTATGAATTTGAGAAGATAGTAAAAATAAATAAATAAACAATAATAATTTTAAAAATTTGTCAAATCCTACAAAATTTCAATAAAATGGAATTTCTGCTTGGAGTTTTAGGAGACAAAAACTAACTAGTTTCCACGTTGATTGGCAAACCTATTTGTGACTACAATTGAAACAGGATTATAACATCTGAAGCTGCTTAAGCATTCCACCATACTGACAATCAGCTTCAATATCAACATTGTAGAGTAGACAGCTCAGTTTCACCTTAAAAGGCCATACCCAGTGCACAAGGCTCCCACTTTGAGTGGGGTCTGGGAGAGGTGGATGTTGGCAAGCCTTACCCCCATTTTTGGAGAGGCCGCTCCCAAGTCTCGAACCCAAGCTCAGTTTCACCTTGCAAAATAAAAATTAAACTAGATGCATGGGCTCCCATAGTTACCAAACTTTTTAGAACTGCCAAATATCATACTTAGATGAACAACTTATTTGAGTTTTCTCATATAGTAATTGTGGGTAAATTTCATTATGGTAACTAAACTTTAAATCACTTTATTGCAGTCAATATATCTCAAATATTGTTTCAATGATCATCCTTTTGTCTAGTCCCAAGGCAACAACATTGATCTTGCCAATATGCAAGGTATGCGTAACCCTAGGACACACTTCTGATCATGTCAATGCATTTCTTCTTCCATTTCTTTTTTGGAGAGAAAACCAAACCTGAGGGGCGAGCTTAACAGTAGCTGGATGGAAAACCTCCATTAGCATAAGTGATATTCTTCCCCACACTATTCCTTTCCCCTCTCCTCCTCCTTCTCCCTCTTCTCTCTTCCCTTTCCTGTTATCTTTGTGCATTGGTAAAAAAAACTAGAGAAGCCTCTATTTGAGTCTAGAGGAAGTGAGGGCATGAATGGTGCCCTCCAGCAGCCTCCATTGATGCCAGAAACTAAACCTTGAAGGGTCATAACCCATCACAGCATAGGTTTGGTGGCAGCAACTGCGTTAACCTTCACCATCAAAACAGTCCTCTTCACACATCATTCATGTTTTAGCAAGCAAGAGGGCCTTATAGCAGGAGGAGGAGTTCACACATGGCCTCCTCCCACGAACAAGCTGCGGCCAGGGCATGTCTTTCTCATATCATTGTTCTTATCAGGAAAGCATTGAGATGCTCTCAAGTGGGTCTTACGGCTGCTGTGCAAGCAAAAAACTCTTCCACATTGGCAGAGTTTATGGAGTAGCCTTGGGATTTGACGGAGTAATGGACATTGAGAAAGTATTTTAAGTTCAGTGACTAAAATAAAACAATTCAAAGTCTAGTAATCTCAATGTACTTTAGCTAAAAGTTCAACGATGACTTTTTAAGTTTACCCCATAATTGTTCGTAGTGTTACTAAAAATTGAATTAAAAACAATCGAAACAATGGCTCCAAAGTATTCAAGTTCTTTGTGATTTGGAATGTTTGGAAGAGCAGATAATTTTTTTTTCTTGCATTTCACCTGAGGCGGGAACTGAGGGCACTCACATGATCAAGTTAGTACTTACAAAGGACAACTCAAATCTTTGGCCTGGTGAATAGAAAGAGAATGACACACACACAACAAACATGTACAGACACACAGATTGAGATTGAAATTGCATAGGATGAAAAGAGAAGATTAATGATCACACCACTTTTATCGGCTATAAAAGGCACTAGTTGATCCAGGTCATGTTAGTACACCAGCACATGCAGGCGCCTATAGGTAGGCAACGGGTACATGCTTACATACAGTAAAAGCCAACAGAAGTGCTAAGTCTATTAACAAAAGGGGAAGACTTAGCATAATTACAGCATTAGAGCCAAAAATTAAATAGTCATACAGCTGAAGCATCGCTGTCAGGGATATAATAATATTTAGACAAAACAGTGAAAACTACTAAATAAACCATTAGAATGTAATTCAAATTCCAAGATTACATCTCCAATCATTGAAGTCCCACATAAACACACAAGTATGAAACCTCACAAATGGCACCCAAATGGCAGCATAACAAATATTAACAAGATATCATGACAAATTACAAACAAAAAATGAATCAGTGCACACTCGTGTAACACCAGTGTTAAATAGATATGGTGCTGTTTCACTTTGCCCATCTCTCAAACAAAAAACTCATTCACAGGAATTGTTCAAAACAGAGCATAAAACTGGAAACAAAAAGGCATTTCAATGAATAATCCAATCATTATTTTTCCAATCTTGGATAAAAAAAACCTTTTTTTATATAGAATAATAATTCTATAGAATAATAATAATAGAATACTATTCTAATATCTACAACAACAACAAAAAAACCAAGTCTTAAGTCCCATGGGATCAGCTATATAAATCATTTTCCGCCAATTTATGCGATCATGCACCATTTCTTTTGACAAATTTAGAGCTATTAAATCTTTATTCACTATATCATTCCAAGTTATTTTAGGTATACCCCCTACCCCCTCTACTACCTCCCATAGTAACTAACTCGTTCTTCCTCACTGGCGTACTATGTGGCCTACGTTGCAAGTGCTCAAACCATCCGAGTCGTCCCTCCCTTATCTTATCTTCTATAGGAGCTACACCTAACTTATCGCGATTATGTTCATTTCTTAATTTATCTTTCAATGTTATACCATTCATCCATCTAAGCATTCTCATCTCGACAACTTTTACATTTTGGATATTCTGTTTTTTCGTCACCCAACATTCTGATCCATATAGCATAGCTGGTCTTAGAGTCATCTTATAAAACTTCCTTTTTAATTTTAAGGGTATTCTACGATCACAAAACACACTTGAAGGTCTTCTCCATTTTACCCAACTTGCTTTAACACTATGCATCGCATCATTTTCAATTTCTCCTTCAGCTTACATAATAGATCCAAGGTATCGAAATCTACAAATGCTATTTATTTCTTCATCATCATGTCTAACTTTGTCTCCAATATTCCTCTGACCATTATTGAAATTACATTTCATATATTCTGTCTTATTTCTACTTATCCTAAAGCCTCTATATTCCAAAGCTTTCTAACTTAGTCTCTACTCCGCCCCTAGTTTCATCAATCAATACAATATCACCTGCAAACAACATGCACTATGTCACCTCATTTTGAATGTTCTTAGTTAGTTGGTCCATCACTAAAGCAAAAAGATAAGGGCTTAAAGCAGAACCTTGATGTACACCTATGGTGATTGGAAATTCTCTAGTTTCTCCATCTATAGTCCTTACACTAGTCATTACTCCATCTTAAATATCTTTAATGACATCAGTATACCTACTACATACACTTTTTTTTTCTAAAACCCACCATAAAACTTCTCTAGGTACCCTATCATCTGCTTTCTCCAAGTCAATAAATACCATATGCAAGTCTCTCTTCTTTTCCCTAAACTTGTCTATTAATCTTCTTAAAAGATATATAACTTCTGTGGTAGATCTCCCAAACATAAAACCAAACTGATTTTCTGAGACCTTCTTTTCTAGCCGTAATCTTTCTTCACCTACCATTTCCCACAATTTCATCGTATGACTCATAAGTTTAATTTCACGATAGTTATTACAATTTTGAATATCTCCTTTATTTTTGTATATAAATATTAAAGTATTTTTCTTCCATTCATTAAGCATTTTCTTAGTTTTTATAATTGTGTTAAATAAAGTAGTTAACTATATAATTTTGTTATCATCTAAAGCATTTCCAAACTTCAATTGGGATGTTATTCGGTCCCATACATTTTCCATTTTTCATCTTTTTTGAGTGCAAACTTAACTTCATTAACTCTAATTTTGTGAATAAATCTCATATTTTTAGTCTTTTCCTCATTTGTCAATTCTAAGTTTAAGTCTTCTATTTGGGTTTCATTAAATAACTTACTAAAGTAACTTCGCCATCTATCTTTTATGTCCTCGTCCTTAACCAAGACAATATCATCCTCACTTTTTATACATTTTACATTTCCTAAGTCCTTACTCTTCCTTTCTTTAGCTTTAGAAAGTTTAAATATATCTCTTTCTCCTTCTTTTGTATCTAATCTATCATACAAACTATTAAATGATCTGTGTTTAACTTCACTAATAGCCTTTTTTGCATCTTTTCTCACCTCTTTATACTTTTCAAAATTATCCATGCTTCTACAATTTTGTCCCATTTTATACCAAATTATTCTTGTGGGATGAATTAGACAAATAAAATCCTCCCTTTATACAATAAGTTTAAAGAGTCCCAAAAGGAGGGACTGAAGTTGGCTCTTTTTTGTAGCTTATGGATAATACCTCTAGTCTTCGAATTTTCCCACCATTCCTTCCTAATTTGTTCAAGAGTAGTACATGCAAGTAGAAAATAGCTATAAGTTCAACATGTTCAGGAAGACATGAGAGTACATTTGCCATCACATTCATGGTTCCTTTCTTGTAAATAATCTCATAGTCATAGCCCAACAACTTATTGACCCACTTTTGTTGTTCATTGGAAGAGATTTGTCGCTCCAAATATACTTCAGGCTCTTGCAATCAGTTCGGATTTGGAAACACCGAACAATTAAATACGGTCTCCACTTTGCAACTGCATGCACAATGGTTAGCATCTCTTTGTCATAAACAAACATGCTGATGTGGGATGAAGAAAGAGCCTTACTGGTAAAAGCAGAGAGGCATCTGTCTTGTATTAAAACTGCACCAATGCCAGCTCCTAATGCATTAGACTCAATGATGAATACCTTGTCAAAATCTGGCAAGGCAAGAATTGGTGTAGTGGATATTGTGTGCTTAAGCTTGACAAAGGCTTGTTCAGTTTCCGTAATCCTTGACAAGCTTGCGGTAGTAACCAGTCAACCCCAAAAATCCTTGCAGCATTTTGACTACTTGTGGAATAAGCCAATCTGTCATTAGTTGTATTTTAGAAGGGTCAACTAAAACACCTTCTTGGGAAACAATACGTCCAAGGTATTCCACATGCAGTCAAGCAAAAATGCATTTAGATTTCTTGGCAAACAAATGATGCTCATGAAGAGAAGTGAGTACAATTCGCAAATTACCTAAATAATCTTCAGGAGATGAGCTACATATCAAGATATCATTAAAAAATATGCGAACAAACTTACGTAGATAAGGTTAGAAAATGTCATTCATGAGACATTGGAAGGTTGAAGGCGCATTGGTTAATCCAAAAGGCATAACCAAGAAATCATAGTGGCCATCGTGATTTCTAAACGCAGTCTTTCTAAATGTCATCCTCATGTACTCGAATCTAGTGATAGCCTGATCTCAAGTCGAGTTTGGTGAACTGCTAGGCACCTCCCAACTCATCTGACAATTCATCCACAACAAGGATACGATAATTATCCTTCACAATGTTCTTGTTCAGTGCTCAATAATTAACACACATCCGCCAAGAGCCATCCTTCTTCTTCACCAATAAGACAGAAGAAGAATATGGACTGACACTCGGTTGAATTATGCCAGCATCTAACATTTCTCTCACTATCTTTTCTATTTCTACTTTAGAAAATAAGGATAGATGATAAGGACAAACATTAGTAGGGACACTACCTAGCAATAGAGGAATGCGGTGATCATGTGCTTGTTAAGGTGGCAATCCCAGTGGCTTCACAAATAAGTCAGAAAATTATGAAAATAAGAAAGTCTAGCCCTTCATCCTAGCCAAACTAATGTTGTAACTCCTCTGGTGCTCAAAATTGTACTAAGCAACCATGTCACTTCTTCTTAACGAGCTTCTCTATACGATAGCTTAAAATTGTGGTGAAATTATCACAACGTTTGCCTTTAAGAGTTACTCTCTGGCCATTCATAGAGAATTTCATAACCAATTTAGAGAAATTCCAAGTTATACCTAATGTCCTTGATCATTCAATACCCAAAACCACTTCATAGTTTTCTAGTGGTAGCAAAAAGAAATCTCAACATACAACCCACGGTTTTGCAAGTACATTTAACCTTTAGACACTTGCTCTGACATGTCAAGGGCCTTTCATCTGCAACCTTTCACATTGCTCCACAGGATAGGCTAGTTGTTTAGCAATTTTAGTGTCCATGAAATTATTAGTGCTACCCATATCAATTAAAATAGTAACAAGTTGGTGTTTTAGGAAGCCACTAATTTTCATGGTCAAAAGACTAGCATAACCAGTTAAAGCATGAATTGAAGAAGTGAGAGTTTCATCATTATCATTAGATTCTATACCTTTCTGATCTGAATAAGGGGGTCATCCTCAGCCTCTTCTAGCTCCTCCACTAGTTTAATCATCAAGAATCGTCCCTTTTTGCAATGGTGCTCTTTATGGCACTTTTCATCATAATGCCAACACAAACCTTTTGGTATTCGCTCTTTAAGTTTTTAAGTCAATCGTTTGGCAGGGGGATTGCAAGGAGCAGGTGGTGTGATAGTGCTACTGACATTCTGCTTGCTAATGGTCTTCTTGGAGTAATGTCATTCTTCTCCCAACTTCTCTTCTTCTAACCATGCAAAGGAAATTGCAGTAGTTATAGTTCGTGGCCAACGCATATTGACCTTACACCGAATATTAAGTAGGAGACCTTCAATAAAAGTACTGACAAGTTGGCTTTCATTCCAATCTTTAGTCCTGTTTGATAGCCACTCAAATCATTTTTGATACTCCAAGACAATGCTAGTTTGGTGTATTTTGGGAAGCTCTCCAAAAATATTTTCATATCTAGAGGGCCCAAAACAGATAAGTAATCTAGAAACAAATTCTTCCCATGAAGGCATTCCATAAGGAGCTTCAAACCAGTCATTCCATTGAATAGCATCGCTATCCAGGAAATAGAAGCAATCTCAACTTTAAATGTTTTGGAGTGCAATGGAAACGAAAGTATTTTCAGCCTTAAAAACCCAATCGGTAGGGTCATGACTAGCCCACGAAGGAAATCCCACCTTCAAATGAGAAGGATCATGATCACGCTCTCCTTGGTCGTGCATGTACAAATGCTCCCTATGATTAGCTGATGTAAAGGCATCATCTTCTCTCTTTTTATAGGAAGATGTAATGAGTAGTTTATAGTGCAATGCCTAGATCTCTTCAAATTGAGACTTAAACATATTGCTAAGTTTATCCTTTAGCCTAGCTTCCATCTGTGACTGCTGAATTTTTTTAGGCCATTGCATACGAGTGAAGATTGAAAATTCAAAGATCATGCTTTTGTCAGGTTAACAGCATCCACAAAAACATCGGCTTTGATACCAAATGATAAGACCCTAGAGAAGTTAGGGAAATTTAAAGAAGGGAAAATGGTAAGAGAAAATAAGGTTTGATCACTTCGAGGGGAACTACCTCCAAATTAGCTATGAATTATGTTATTATTTGAATGAAGAAGCCCCATAGGGGTTACATATTTAATATTTATAGGGTATGGAAACTTACTCCTATTAGGAATGTAAAAATATCCCAATCCAAGTCCTTAATGGACTCAATCCCAATTGATTTGGGAATCCTAACACTTTAAATAAAAATCCCAACATTAAATAATCTAAAAATTAAATAGAATCTCAATTGATTGGTGAATCATAACACATTAATTAGAAATCCAAATTGATTTGGGAATCTATCATTAAATAGATCCAATTGACTTGGGAATCCTAACACATTAATTAGAAATCTCAATTGATTTGGGAATCCTAAAAGGCCTTTCCTTTTTTAAACTTTTTTTTTCTTGTCTAGGCTAAGAATGATAGAAGAGGGCGACCAATTCATGGAAACCCTCCTTGGGCACGACCACAAGAGTCCCTATCCTAGCGCCCAATCAAGCCAATGATAAAAGAAGCCTAGAGGAACTAACTCATAAGCAAACCTGGCACTACCTGCCCCTACTTTAGGCGAGCCATGGCAAGTGCTACCTTCAAGTATTTGACCCACAGCCTAACCAAGTGATGCAAGACCAACATCCAGCAATATTCATTCTCAATCCAATCTTAATAAAACTTAAGAAAGAAGAGCCTTGTATAGGTTTACAATGCTTGGAAGACAAAGAAACTAAATCAAGGCCTAATTAAACCAAAATATTAGTTTCCAAAATAAAAATAACCTAAAACCTTGAAGATATAACCCAAATAAAAATACCATAAAAAAAAAAATGAAAGTAAAAAAAAATCCTCCATGCTAGCTGGCATCAATCTCCCCTAGTGGCAAAAAGAACTCAACCTTGAATTAGGCCTAACACATACTCTATTTAACATGACCCTCCTCATCTTCATCCCCTGAACACTCAAATGCATTCACAATCTCATCATCTGTAGAGTTCTTGCCAGTCACAAGCTCCATATATGGATATTTAGTAGTCTCTACTATGGAAACATGAGTATTTGTAGGACAATGGCGATAAGAGTGTCCTTTTTACCCATGGTTATAGAAATCAATTAAGAAATGTTCAGCCCACTTAGAATCAAATGGCTTGGCAAGGCAGGAGGTGGCTTATGTTGAAGAGACCTTTTCTTTATCCTTCTAACTCTTGCTCTTTTTCTCAGCATTCTATCTGTTGGCCTAACTAGACTTTTCAATCTTATTTTGATGATAACAAAATGAAGGATGTTTTAACATGTGGTGTTGAGTAATGTGTTTTTAGGTAAAAAGACTCTCAAGGTTGATAAGCTAAAATCTCAATGCTAATATAGTGGAAGCTCCTCAGAATATTAAAGGCAATGGACGACAAATGAAGAAGTTAAGGGCAAGCAAACCCAAAGTCAAAAGTGAACCTCAAGAGGCTAAAGAAGGCTGAAGGACCTACTGATTTAAGGAGATCATAATTAGAAGGACTGTTGTAAGTACTTTTAAACCAAATGCCAATAGAATATATGAAGCTTAAAAGTTTTAGAAGTCACCGATGGTTCTTAAAAAAAAAAAAAAAATTGACTTGCAATCCGGAACCGAGCTTTGATATTTTCAATCTACCAAAATGGTAGAATTCCTCTCCAGCAAAAGATGTGAGCAAATTGAATTCATTTGCATCAAGTACATAGTATAAAGCGTTTATTGCACTTGAGTTAATTTGCAACATTTTATAATCCGAGTCATTTAGTTCTTTATCTTCTTTAGGTACTTCTTTTCCATCAACTAGCTTAGTGGGGATTAAATTTCCATTTGTTACAACGTTCCATGCCTTCCAGTCCATAGTTTGAAGGTAGATTCTCATTCGTTGCTTCCAGAAGGTATAATTTAATCCACAAAAAATAGGTGGCCTAGTTGAGGATTGACCCTCACATAAGGGAGCTACTCCTATTTGTGCAATTTAGATCTTTATACAGCTACTTATTAGGTTTTGCTATAACCTTGCTCTGATACCAATTGAAACCTAAGGTGTAGTTCCAAGAGGGGGGGTGAATTGGGTTTATTAAAAATTTCTTTGATCTTCTTTAAGAGTTCTTGTCTCTTTTTACAATCTCTTAAGGTTTTCTCGTATTTTCGTTAATTAGGCAATACACACTAACTCATTTCCTTTTAATCAATTCACAATCAATTAATTTACCATTCACACAACAACCACAAGACAAGAAATCAATTCGAAATATTTAAAGGTCCTGCAAATGAATGTTCAATTCTTGTTGTTGATTTATGAATTTGAATGTTGCAATGACAACCAAACACCTTTTCAATATCAGAACTTAATTAAACCTTCATCTAACAAGTTTTGGGTATTAACCAATCAACGTACTTCCTTTCGGTTTCCGCAAGATATTGATTAACCAACGTACTCCCTTTCGATTTCCGCAAGCCCAAGAACAAATTAGGCCTTTTTGGGTTACTTAAATACTAATAAGTATTATTTTATGATTTCAAATATTAAAACATTCACGCAAGTTATATTGTTGTTGAAATTAAAAAGAGAGTAAGTAGAAGAGAATAACACCACCACTTTTTACGAGGTTTGGCTTACCCCAGCTTACGTCCTCGCCTTAGGTCAACCACCTAAGGAGTTAACTAAATCTTGTTCCTTCCGGTTGGAATTAAAAACCTTACACAATTTACCCTCTTTTTCAGGAAGAGAAAAACATCTCCAAGCACCAGCCTGTGCTTGATCCAACGAATCAATGCTTTGAACCGTTCAAAGTACAAGAAGATGGAAAATAAATCTGCGTACAAAAAATACTCTCAAAATTTAGAGCAGGTTGTACAAATTGAGATCTAAATCGTACTTCTAAAAACCAAAACAAAATAGAATATATGAAGCTCTAAAGTTTTAGAAGTCATCGATGGTTCAAAAAAAAAAATTGAATTGCAACCCAGAACCGAGCTTTGATATTTTCAATCTACCAAAATGGTAGAATTCCTCTCTAGCAAAAGATGTAAGCAAATTGAACTCAAGTAGAATTTCTTTCTCTCCAACAAAATGATGTGGGCAGATGAACTCAAGGAGAATTTTAGCACAAAAAGAGTTTCAGCAAAAGACTTATTAATCTCTCTTTTTTTATATTCTATCTTATATTTTTTTTTCATTACCTAAGGTGATATTTATAGTCTTTTTCAAATATCAATGTCCCCATCAAGTTTGGTAATATTTGAAAAAAATGTTGACTTAATTTTGAATTTCAAAATTTTTCATTACCCAATGAGGTATTTATATGCTTTTTCAAAGATCAATGTCCCCATCAAGTTAGGTAATATTTAAAAAAAAATTGTTAACTTAATTTTAAAATTCAAAATTTTTCATTACACAAGGAGGTATTTATATGCTTTTTCAAAGATCAATATCCCCATCAAGTTAGGTAATATTTGAAAAAGAATTGTTGACTTAATTTTAAAATTCAAAATTTTTCATTACCCAAGGAGGTATTTATATGTTTTTTCAAAGATCAATATCCCCATTAAGTTAGGTAATATTTGAAAAAGAATTGTTGACTTAATTTTAAAATTCAAAACTTTAAAAAAGAACTTCCCGTTTGAGATTTGAAATCTGCTCCGCGTGACAGTCGTCTGCCATGACATGGCAGTCGCCTGCCATGATTAAATTTGAAACTCAGAATGCTGACAGTTATCTACCAGAATATAGGCAATCGTTTGTCATGGTTAAATTTTAAACCCAAAACACTAACAGTCGTCTGCCAGGACTGTCTTCAGTTTAAAATACTCAAATTTTGCCAGTCGTCTGTCCATAGACAGACAATCGTCTATCAGGTGCCTTGCTTCTTTTTATTTTTGAAAACTTTCCTTCCTTTAAGACCTTTGTTGCTTTCATTTTAAAAATATATTTTAAACTCTTTTAATAAGGTGTTTCTTAGTTTCTTTTGATTTATGAGAGCTTCACATATCTAAATGGCATTTGGTTTAGAAGTACTTACAACAGTTCTTCTAATTATGATCTCAGTAGGTCCTCCAGCCTTCTTTAGCCTCTTGAGGTTCACTTTTGACTTTGGGTTTGCTTGCCCTTAACTTCTTCATTTGTCGTCCATTGCCTTTAATATTTTTAAGAGCTTCCACTTGATTAGCATTGAGCTTTTAGTTTATCAACCTTGAAAGTATTTTTACCTAAAAACACATTACTCAACACCACATGTTAAAGCATCTTTCATTTTGTTATCATCAAAACAAGACTGAAAAGCCTAGTTAAGCCAACAATCTCCCCCTTTTTGATGATGACAAATGAGAAGCAAAAAAAATATGAATACGCACTAAAAAAAATCTCCCCCTTACAACTAGCATGATTCTACTCCCCCTTACAATAAGCATTACTTTAACAATTTGTAGATTCAAGACCAATCATGCTTATTGCTCAATGACGCTCAACATGCTCAAATAGTATTTTTGCTCAAATACTACTCCCCCTTTTGACATCAATCAAAAAGGGTAAACATTAAAATGTACATATGACCACATACTCCTCACTTATTTGTCATCATCAAAAAGGGGGAGATTGTTGGCCTAACTAGGCTTTTCAATCTTGTTTTGATGATAACAAAATGAAAGATGCTTTAACATTTGGTGTTGAGTAATGTGTTCTTAGGTAAAAGGACTCTCAAGGTTGATAAACTAAAAGCTTAATTCTAATCTAGTGGAAGCTCCTCAGAATATCAAAAGCAATGGATAACAAATGAAGAAGTTAAGGGCAAGCAAACCCAAAGTCAAAAGTGAACCTCAAGAGGTTGAAGAAGTCTGAAGGACCTACTGATTTAAGGAGATCATAATTAGAAGGACTGTTGTAAGTACTTCTAAACCAAATGTCATTTAGATATGTGAAACTCTCATAAGTCAAAAGAAAATAAGAAACACCTTATTAAAAGAGCTTAAAATATATTTTTAAAATCAAAGCAACAAAGGTCTTAAAGGAAGGAAAGTTTTCAAAAATAAAAAGAAGTCAAGCATCTGACAGATGATTGTCTGTCTATGGACAAACGACTAGCAAAATTTGAGTGTTTTAAAATGAAGACAGTGTTCTGGCAAATGAATGCCAGTGTTCTGGGTTTAAAATTTAACCATGACAAACGACAGCCTATATTCTGGCAGATGACTGCCAACATTCTGAGTTTCAGATTTAACCATGGCAAACGACTACCATGTCGTGGCAGACGACTGCCACGCAGAGCAGATTTCAGATCTCAAACGGGAAGTTCTTTTTTAAAATTTTGAATTTTAAAAATAAGTCAACAATTCTCTTTCAAATATTACCTAACTTAATGAGGATATTGATATTTGAAAAAATATATAAATACCTCCTTGGGTAATGAAAAATTTTGAATTTTAAAATTAAGTCAACAATTCTTTTTCAAATATTACCTAACTTGATGGGGATATTGATCTTTGAAAAAGCATATAAATACCTCATTGGGTAATGAAAAATTTTGAATTTTAAAATTAAGTCAACAATTTTTTTTAAATATTACCTAACTTGATGGAGACATTGATCTTTGAAAAAACATATAAATACCTCTTAGAGTAATGAAAAATTTTGAAATTCAAAATTAAGTCAACATTTTTTTTCAAATATTACCTAACTTGATGGGGACATTGATCTTTGAAAAAGGCTATAAATACCACCTTAGGTAATGAAAAAAAAATATAAGATAGAATACAAAAGAAGAGAGATTAATAAGTCTTTTGCTGAAACTCTTCTTGTACTGAAATTCTCCTTGAGCTCCATCTGCCCACATCATTTTGTTGGAGAGAGACATTATCCTTGAGTTCAATTTTCTCACATCTTTTGCTGGAGAGGAATTCTACCATTTTGGTAG
Organism: Malania oleifera; assembly: GCF_029873635.1. Lineage (NCBI taxonomy): Eukaryota > Viridiplantae > Streptophyta > Magnoliopsida > Santalales > Ximeniaceae > Malania > Malania oleifera. Next base: position 82,105,560 of record NC_080420.1, read on the forward strand.
ATTGAAAATATCAAAACTCGGTTCCGGGTTGCAATTCAATTTTTTTTTAAGAACCATCGGTGACTTCTAAAACTTTAGAGCTTCATATATTCTATTTTGCTTTGGTTTTTATAAGTACAATTTAGATCTCAATTTGTACAACCTGCTCTAAATTTTGAGAGTATTTTTTGTACGTAGATTTATTTTCCATCTTCTTGTACTTTGAACAGTTCAAAGCATTGATTGGATCGTTGGACCAAGCACAGGCTGGTGCTTGAAGAAGTTTTTCTCTTCCTGAAAAAGAGGGTAAATTGTGTAAGATTTTTTGTTCCACCCAGAAGGAACAAGATTTAGTTAACTCCTTAGGTGGTTGACCTAAGGCGAGGACGTAAGCTGGGTTAAGCCGAACCTCGCAAAAAGTGGTGGTGTTATTCTCTTCTCCCTACTCTCCTTTTAATTTCAGCAATAATATAACTTGCGTGAATGTTTTAATACTTGAAATCATAAAGTAATACTTATTAGAATTTAAGTAAACCCAAAAAAGCCTAATTTGTTCTTGGGCTTGCGGAAACTAAAAAGAATTACGTTGATTGGTTAACACCCCAAACTTGTTAGCTGAAGGTTTAATTAAGTTTTGATATTGAAAAGGTGTTTGGTTGTCATTGCAATATTCAAATTCATAAATCAACAACAAGAATTGAACATTCATTTGCAGGACCTTTCAATATTCCGAATTGATTTCTTGTCTTGTGGTTGTTGTGTGTGAATGGTAAATTAATTGATTGTGTTTATTGATTGTGAATTGATTAAAAGGAAATAAGAGTTAGTGTGTATTGCCTAATTAACAAAAATAAACCTTAAGAGATTGTAAAAAGAGACAAGAGCTCATAAAGAGGATCAAAGAAATTTTTAATAAACCCAATTCAGCCCCCCTCTTGGAACTACACCTTAGGTTTCACTATCTTTATCTTGTTGGCTCAAGGCACGCACTTGAAGTACATCTTCAATTAATGATTGATTAGAATGAAATTTTCCTCCATCATATGGCACAAGGTTCAACTTGGTAATTGGCGCTTGCCTCCAAATTTGACACTGATGAATAACACTATCCCACCAAGTACTTATGAGGCCCTTGAGACAAAGAATGGAAATACCAATCTTTTCTTCCTTCGAGCAGACACTGCCATAAGGAAAGATGTTCTTGATTTAGTTGATCTGATAAAAGAGAAGCTACAGGTCACCCTCTCTAGCGAGCAAAAGCAAAGCAACAATGATCCCATCATCCAAATTGCTAAGAGTTTAAGTTAAGGCAGCAAAGTATTATGGTCACACAACATTTAGATTGCTCCCAGTTCATAAAATCCTTTCTGTTTGTGACTTAGATCAATAAAGGAAGAGAGAATTGAAATTGGAGACTTGAGATGCTCAAATTTACTAAGACTTTGATTTTGGAAAGTAGCAACTTGAGAATTGAAAGAAGCTACTTGAGTGGTCAATTCTTGAATTTTCCTTTCTGTTTTCCACTCAAAACATTTGAGTCACTTGGTGAACAACTGGATCAAATTGGTCCTTTGTGACACCATCTTTCTTCTCTGTGTGTGTCTCTGTGTTTTTTTTTTTTTTCTTTTGGCTAGCTAGAATCACTCTCGACGAGCTTGTTTGGTCTGATACAATCCAATCCGCGCTGGCTGATCCAGTTTGGTTGTGTTTGGTTGGACCAGTTCTGGTTGAACCAACTAGATACTTACAATTATTTGAATGAAATTTGGGCTGGCCTCTTCAATGGTTGAAATTCGAGCAGACTTGTCTCTATGCTCCTACAGGTCAACGAATATGGTGGAAGCTCTGGTGAGGTAGATTGAGGGGTCGTCCATGGCAAATGATAGCAATGGACAAATTGTGAGGACCTTCAATCTAGCTTTGGCAGCAATGGCATGACATGATAACAGAACCGTTGAGGGCAAAACTCGAATGCATAGGAAAGCTCCAATTTGGTGAGTGAGGCTCGTCAGCAACAAAGACAAAGGTTGATTAGCGTGGGTTTGTTTTTGGCAAAGTCAACCACAGTGAAGCTTGCAAAGGACAACGATGGAAGCTTGCGCTATGGAGGCTTCCCTTCGTCGATTTTGGGTGTGATGAGCAAAGTTGTTTCCCCTCTAGAGTTTTCTAGACATTAGGGCTCCATTATGCAAAAACTATGCCTTGTTTTTTGAATATGTTTGCGGCTGGTTGGAAGTGGTGGAGGGATGGTGGTGGCTAATGTTGGGAATGCCGGTGGCTGTAGAGATGGCAGTTGATGGAAGGAGATTAAATTCGAAATCATGAACCCTACAAGTTTGAGTTAAAACTCATAGATAAAACCATCAAACACTAATAGACGTGGCGATTTAAATTTAAATTACAAACCCTGTCATATAAAGCTAATAGTCATGTCAGTTCAGAGTCTACTTTATGCTTCGTGCTGGACCAACGTCCAACAATGTTAATTCTCAATTTAAATCAAAATAAAACTTAATAAGGGCCTTTCATAGACTTACAATCCTGGAAGATAGGAAAACTAAATTAAAATCTAATTAAACTAAAATACCTGTTTACTAAAAATAAAAATAAAAACCCTGAATCTTGAAGATATAACCCTAATAAAATAACATAAATAAATTAAAAAATAAAAAATAAAAAATAAAATAAAAATATGATCCATGTTGGCCACATCACGAAGGCTTGAGATGAAATCTCATGAGTTAAATTCACAGGACCCACCTTTGGAATTCAAACTCAAGATCTCCCATCCTCCAAATAACATGGGAGTAGACCCTTTACCACCAAATCTTCAATCCAGCAATGCTTTCCCTAGAAACTCAGACCTGCATCAAGATACTTGCTTCAAGCACTGCAGTGTCTTTTGGCTTGCTCTTATTAAATTGACCCTTGCACAGAGGGAAAGCAACTACAAGCAATTGCGCTGTCAACACTGGTATTCTAAGAAGACAATTCCAGATCCCTACCTTTCTGCACAACATGAACAAATCTCCTCCCATTGGTCTTCTTATACCTCTGCTCAAAAGATCTCCTTTTGATCTCGACAAGCTTAAGGACCAAAATTCCTCCTATCTCTCTCTAATTCAGCCAATAGAGAGAGAGAGAGAGAGAGTGTGTGTGTGTGTGTGATGTGACTCATGTGAGAGAGCCATGGCTAATAGAACAAGTAGACTGCTTGTATTTCTATCCTTTAATGGGATTTTGTAAGGTTGAGGCAGTATACATGCAAAGAAGATGTGGAAAAGATTTTATTAAGACAGAGAAAGAATACACAAGATGGAGGACAAGACGTCCAACCATGAGAAACAAAAAATGAAATACAGACGAAAATTTTGAAAAGCAAGAGTCAAATTCGAATAATCAAATACTAATACTTCAAATTGTTTATTGACCAAAGAAATGGTGATTTGAGTTGCATCAAAATTTAATGTCAATAAACATGTGTCCAAGCATGTCAAAGCAACATTCATGTTCAACATGTATCTGTTACATATGTGATCACTCTATCAAAAGTTCCAATTGCTACTTAGATAAGAATGACCTATTTCAAATGACTATTTCTTATTTTTGTTCAGACAAATGACTATATTTAAGTATAAAAAAGGAAGAAGAACATGATGATAACAGTGATGATGATGATGATGATAAGAACTAGGATGCTTTCACCTCTAGTTATTTTTGCAAGCACTGTAGCAGTATCTAGAATATGCAAACTAGAGCTGATCTGTGACAGATGACAAGACTTGTGCGCATACAAATGTGTGTGTGTGTGTGTGTGCATATAACTGTTGAAGAGGGGTGATTGGATGGTGGATTAAAATATTCTGAAATGTGTAACAACAAAATACTTCACCTCTCAGTCCTTTGACTTAGGATTAATCAATTCTATTTCTCTCTGGTGGCAAGGAGGGGATATAACTTAGTGACAGATTTCACCTCGACATGGTGAAAGTCATCAATATAAGCCCAAAAGAACAAAGAAGTGGATTTAAGGATGTTTGCTGACGTCCACAGGGCTAGAACCGTATCTAGAATATGCAAACTAGAGCTGATCTGTGACAGATGACAAGACTTGTGCGCATACAAATGTGTGTGTGTGTGTGTGCATATAACTGTTGAAGAGGGGTGACTGGAAGGTGGATTAAAATATTCTGAAATGTGTAACAACAAAATACTTCACTTCTCAGTCCTTTGACTTAGGATTAATCAATTCTATTTCTCTCTGGTGACAGGGAGGGGATATAACTTAGGGACAGATTTCACCTCGACATGGTGAAAGTCATCAATATAAGCCCAAAAGAACAAAGAAGTGGATTTAAGGATGTTTGCTGACGTCCACAGGGCTAGAACCCTCAAAAACTACAAAGAAAAGTGGCCAAAAATAATTTAATGAAGTCAAAAAACAAGTACAGGAGGAGGGGGGGAACCCACTGTAGCAAATAGATTTACGCACATGCATATGATTTATTTTTTCTTGCATATGTATTATGTACCTTCAGAGATTAGTTGGAGGGGTGAATCAAAATATTTACAAACATAATTTGGAAGAGAAAAAGATATTACAACGAGAGAGCTCTTGCAATGAGCTGTCTTTCTCTCTTTCCTGAAGCTTCTTCTAACTATCACTTATTACTCGCAGTGCACAATGTCTGTTTTAGATTATGAATCCAGGAGTTTGCTCAATCCACATCAACCTTTAATTGGAGATTGGAAAAAGTGGAGGAGGCTCTTGCTTTGTTTGTTCTTGAGAAAAATCAGGTGCGCAATAGGTGGGTAAGGCTATCGGCAGATGCAGAAAAATGATTCTTGGGTGGCTTTTTGTTGATCCTTGGGAGTGTGGGCAGTGTTTTTCAAAGGTTTCAGTTGGGCAGTGTGACTTATTCGATGGCGATTGTGTGATGAGTTTTGGGAAATTTCTGAAGTTGGGGCATGGTTGGAGAGGTAAGAGGTTTTCTGTTATTGTTCCTAGAGGGTCTGAAGGTGATGGGTCGATTCAATTTGGGGAGGAACTTAGTACTATGAGGAAGTCTCCTCTTCCTGGTGCCGATGGCAAAGGGAGCGACAAAATTTGTGACAGTCAAACTTGGAGTCAGGTGGTCTCATGGTGTCAGAAAGGTCTGACTAAATACTGCATTGGAGGATGGTGCGTCTTCAGATCTGAATCAAGTTTTTTGTGCTCATTTTGAGGGGAAGATGCAAAGGGAAGCTTTTGGCCTTTCTTAGCAGGGAGTAAACAAGGACCAGTCAAAGATGATTAAGGTTTCAGATGGAGAGTTGAAGATTTCAGCAGCGGCTAGGGTTTCCTTCATGGAAGATGGGGCGGTGAAGGCTAGGTGGGATAGTGTGGGCCTGCATCTCTGATGATTTCTTTAGACATAGGCCGAATTTTTTATGAGAGCAGGAGGCTCTTTAAATTGTTGTTAGGCCAGGTTATTGAGCACGCACATGTTCAGTTAAAAGAAATATTTTAAAAGGCAAAGGTATAAGGCCAAGCATTTTAACACTTCAAAGGCAAGGCATAAGCCTTGTGAGAATTTTTTTTTTAGATAAACTATGTAAATAAATTACATATATTTTATAAAAAATAAATAAATAATTAAGGAAACAACAAATAAACTGTAAATATATACATAATTTGTAAACTGCTTGTTTGCCATTCGGAAAATACTAACTTGAGCTCATTAAGTAAATCATGCCAAAAGATAGCTATAACTTCACAAAGTGCAAGTTATTTTCAAGATTTGAGATGCAACTGCATTATTTTGGGAAGGTTGAGGTTCAAAATTTTTAGATACCAACTCATATTATGATATTCTTTTTGTATAAACATGGATTTAAAATTTTCTAGAAAAATAAAACTTCAAAGTCACACTCTCAAAATTCATAAGCCTAAACTAAAAAGGTGCAAAAGGCATGCCTTTTGTACAAATGTGTAACACTTGGTGTATAATGCATTGCCTTTTGGGGAGTTGGTACTTCAGAGTTTATACAAAGCCTTAAGGTGTTCTAGGCATGTCTCATCTTGAAGCAAGCCCTAAGGCGAGCCTCGATTGAGCCTTTTAAAAACATTGGGCTATGAAACTTTTTTGGGCTTATTTAATGAAAGGGAGCATAACCCGGCTGTTGCCTTGCTGGGGCATGTTAATGGGCATGCCCAAAATCCAATTTTAAAGCACATGAACAGAGCATGTGGAAAGAGGATCTTCAACCCGTTGTGAACGGCGCCCAAATTCCTTCTCCAGTTGTTGAAGAGCTGCCTGGAACTGATCAAGCTTTGGAGCAAAATCAAGATGCTAACTGCTTGTCTTTGAAGCAGGTTCATGGCAACAAAGAGGTTAAAAGCAGCAGTTTGGGCTTGGTTGATGACTCTGCCTTCTTAGAGGGAAAGTCTTTAGAGATGAAGAAAAGGAAGATTCCTTGAAAATTGTCAGTTCAGAGGAAAATTATACTCGTACGGGAGTAAATTCTGTTAATTATAGGAGTCAAAAAGGTTTATACTCATCAAAGGGAAATGCAGATGGGCTTTGAAGTGGGAAAGAAATTTGAAGTTAATAGAAATTCTTCACTAGAAATGTTCTTAAGAGAGATTCACGTGGACATATTAAGTATTTGTTTGGAAGGGTGTTTCTAGTGAGAAGGGTAATATGTGCAAGGAAAAAAAGAAGTCGGGTGATGTTTTGGACAAAGATAGTGAAGGCATTAGTGATTTTGAATATGATGGGGGGCTATTGAACAGGATTTGGGGTCAGCATAGCTATACTTCTGATTCTTTTTCTAATAGTCTTGGGGATACAACAGATGTGCCACCAACACCTTTGGAAGGACTGGGGATACAACCCACTGTCCTTGGACAAACCCAACTTTCTCCAAAATAATTGAATTACTTGTTCCAACCTTCCATGCAAAATCGCAATCCAAGGAAAGATGTGAAAGAGATTCTGAACAATCAAAACAAAGCGTACTTATATCAGGATAAAGAACCTTAAAAGGTCTCATAATCTGCAGCAAGTCATTAGTATTTATCCTATTAAGCACAACCAACCAAAGAAACATTTTGATTTAGGGGGGATTTTGACCTTCCAAATAACTTTGTAGAGTGCAAAGGAGAAATTGGTACCAACCAAGAACTCACAGAAAGATTTACAAGAATAAACACCCGACAAATCCAACAACCACGATCAACTATCATTTTTGGAAGATACCCTACAATTATTCAACATAACCAAAAAAGAAGATAACTCAATTGTTTCCCTATCATTCAAGGATCTCCTGAAGTGAAAATCCTAAGAAGGTAAAGGACCGCCCAGTCTGCACTAAAAGAAGAAATGGGATCATTTTGCATATCATCTTTTGTCATACTCACCCAGTTTGTACATTCTCTCTTTTTTTTAAATACATCTTCTTTTGTTATAAAAGAAAATCACAAACATTTGATAGAAATTTCCTTTTCAACTGACCAAAGAATAAATAAATAAATAAAATAAGTAAAAAAGGGCATAGTGAAGGACAACCTATTGCAGATGAGCAGATTTGTCAGCACACATACCCTCTTTCTGATTTTTTTTTGCGGGAGGAGGTGTAAGAGGGAGGTTGGTGTGTAGATTTAAGATATTCCAAACTAAAAATTCTCTTTCCATGCAGCCAAAACAAAAATAAGATTAAAAAAAAAGAACAGAGATACCAAAAACATTGGGTCGTGAATGAATTTAACATATTAGAATCAATATGTTGACCAAAGTTTTAAATTTCGATTCTAGCAGAAATTTTGAGGCTTCAAAAGTACGGAAATTTCAATGGAAGTTTTGATTTCAATTTTGATTTTGATTTTGATTTTAAAAAAAAAAATGGACATTTTTTATGAAACTTTAGAACCTGTTAATAAACATATACAAGATTTAGAACAAAATTATAAATAAAATACATCAATGACAGTATGTCACATATAAAGTGCAATAAGGTCAAATAAAATATTGTAGTCCATATCTAAGTCCAATTCTGCATGAATTTCTATAGCATAGTCAAGGTCTTAAACTTCAATTTCGACTCAAATTTCGAAGCTCCAAAAGTGCAGAAGTTTCGATTTTGATTAGAAAAAACAGTGGAAATCAGTAGTAAAGCACAGAATTTTTTTATAAAACTTTAGAAATGGTTAATAGACATAATAATGTAAGTTTTAGGACTAATATGTTACAAGTTAAATACATTTATGTTGTGTATGAGGTGGAAAAGTTGTAATATATTATGTGTATCAAATATATTTGTAAGATAATGTGTGTTAAACATATTCGGTTAATACAAATGAAATTCGTATATCGTTTCAAATTTATTTACTATACAAATAATGGAAATATTATACAAGTAATGATAATTTAGACATAAATGGTTAAATAAAATGTTGTTGCAAGTTTTTTTTTTTTCATATAATTTCAAAAGTTGTCATAATAACCTTTTGTTTCGATAAAAAATAAATTAATTAATTAAGAGAGAAATTTCGCTTCACTCCTAAATCTCTTATTGGAATTCCAAGGAAATTTCATTCTGTAGTTCAGATTTTGACATATTTCACCAAAATTTTGAGATTTCAATAACTTTCAGATGATTCATTGAAATTTCGATGGAAATTATGTACGATGGATATTGACTGCCATTTCGATTTCGAGAATGATGGAAACTGGAAATTTCGATTGAAATTTTGACAATTTCGTGGAAATTTAAGACAATGAGCATAGAGAAATTACATCAAATACAAGAGGGGGTAAAAATGATAGACCTGTAATATGAGAATATGCTTACCTGCTCCATATACTTCCACATTACATTCATAGCGAGGAGATTTCTTCCCATGAACTCCTACACCAGGACATGGTAAATTAATATGTTAAGTGCCAGAACATTGCCTGAGATGATCCAGTATAGTCAGCAAGAATAAAGTTAAAAAAAAAAAAAAATGATGGGAGTCCATAGATAAAAAGTCATGTATTTCAGCAAAGCAATAGCCACAAACCCATAAAATAACAAAAATATGTTATACTTTGGTGAGATCTTGGCATAGAATTTCATTGACATAAGGATCGCATGCTGCAACAAACCCATATGGGCTAAAATGCGAATGCTTGAAGATGGGAATTTTTTTATAATAAACATTTCCTATGCCAAATGGAAACTCTCTAATATAAGCAATTAATCATTGTGTTTGCTTTTTCTATCAGCAGTTCCCCATCTCTTTCCAAACTATCCCAAAGAGTCTGGAAAAAGAATTCATTTTTGTAATAAAATATTTAGTTATTAAAAAATATACAATCATTTGATCAAGCAGATCAAGTATATATATAGAGGCTAACTTTCAGCAAAGAGCTGTAATTTCTTTTCAGGCAAGTTGAATTTCCATGTGTATCCACAACCAATGCTGAGTAGCCTAAATAACACACAGGCCAGCCAAGTTTAGTTGAACCAACTTGGTCTTGGAAAAAGCTTGTCAATCTCAACATTAGGATCTAGATCTCCCCAAGAATATTATTAATATACGACCATAACAGATGAAACCAAATTCACCATGATTACACTTAATGTTTCAGGATATATATGGATATGCATATACATAAGCACATAAACTCTATGTGAGTCAAAACGTGTGCATATAGGGAGAGAGAAGCAAATATAGCACAATTATGTAGTATTGATTCAGAAATACCCAATATGGTTCCCAACGCATAAGGAATTGCTGTGGCCAGCAATGATTTATCTCTTTCCACAAAATTATGTTCAATAGTATACAAAAGAAGCAATAACAAAGTCACAGATATTTAATGAAAGAAGCAAAAGCAATACAGCAAAGGGCAAGCTACAAAAGATACTGAATGAATCTCCCATCATGCAGTAATAATTACACAATAACAACCCCTACAATGGAAATTGTATATGAAAAGAGGTGCTGTTTCCAACAATGAATCATCAATATCCACAAAATTACACTAGCTAGTATATAAAAGAAGCGAACCTAAGACATAAAGTTTAATGGAAGAAATAAAAAGTGATGGTGCAAAGAGGCAAGCAGCATGAACCCCTATCTGTGCAGAAATAATTACCCAATAAACAACCATTGCAGTGGAATTCCAAATGAGATGTCCCATCATAGGTATCACATAAATATGGATTTTGGTGCTTGGCCTTGAGTACAAGTGTTGGGTGATTATGTTCAGGGTGTCTGGCTGTGTCCTGCTTGAATTTTAGAAATGGTGGCACAGTTAAAAGGACTCTAAAATTGGGTTAGGCTGCGCTGGCACATTATATATTATCAAATTAGATGCAAGCAGATGCAACTTTTTGACCTTGTGCAGTTAAAGGTAATTGAAAGATTGCCACTGTACCTAAAAGCTGAAGCTGTTAGGTTGTGGGGCAACAATGTATATCAAGCTTTAAAAATCCCCAGCACATTAGCCCAAATGCAGATGGAGAGAGAAACAAACAACAAGTGACATTGATTACAGGGAATAAGATAATATTTGGCAAATATATAACATCCATAGCTCTAATACCATGTTAGATTACTACTTTACCTAAAAGCTTAGGTTATTAGGATATGGGCCAACAAGACATATCAAGCTTCAACAATATTCAAACCAAAACTAGTTTAATTGGATGTAAAATTATGGTTTCATGCACTTAAAATCTATTTTATACGAAACTTATGACCTTTGGAAGAAAATATCTTTTTGTATATGTTTTGCATAAGTTTACATGATTCGATTCAGCTAGGAGTGTCCAAGATTTGCATCACATGTCAATGCTGATCTCCTGCCATGTCTGCTACCACCACAATACAATACAGATATAGTGGGGAATAAGAAAAAGCTGAAGTAATATAGAAAATGGATATAATGCACAATTTCATGCAAAACTTTATTCTGCAAAGAAATATCAATGGAACAGTAAACCATAAACACAAAGCCAATGAATTAGATTGAGCCTAAAGTTTTGCAGAACAAAGTTGAAATCATCAATTTTATTATTTGAAATCTTTTGTGCAATTAAAAAAGGAGAAAGAAAGAAAAAGGAAAGGGAATTGTCTGAAACAGAAAGTGTTGTTGCAAGTTATTCTAAGTCTACCCCTCTCCCCACTACAACCTCCAAGGTTCTAACATCAACTAAACTAGTTTTATTTAACTCATGTTGCAAGTACTCAAACTATCTTAGCTACCCTTACTTTTTGCAAGTGAAATGCCCAACTTATCCCAGATGTGTTCATTCCTTAATTTATCATTTCCAATTTCCGAGAAAATGAAAAAAGAAAAATAAAATAGATGGGAGGAGAGATTTTTTATTTTTTGATAATAGAAGAAGCTATATTGGATGAGAGAAGAGATAGCCTAAGCCCTACGTTTAATTCAACATGTCTAAAGAAGAAATTAAAAAGACAAAATACAATATAGAACTGCATATATGACGACATATTATGAAGTCTAGGATGAAGTCTTCCATATTATGACGACATAAAAAAAAAATAGAAAAGAGGCCATGTATTGAACTCCCAAATTGATCTTTTGGAGTTGAGAAGAAAACAGTGTGCTAGTTTAAACACAATAATACTGCTCAAATGCTACATAAATCTGAGCATTTTAATGGGATTCATTGGCATTTACACATCCTTCACTCGTCCATCAACAAGTAATCCTTCAGATAAACATCAACGAGAAAAATAAGTAAATAATAGACTCTTTCTTAAAACATGAAATGGAGTTTACTGATATTAGTCCCACATAAATAAACAAGTAACAAAAAGAGGCACCTTCTTAATCAGTTGAACATCATATGACCTCCCATACTTGTTCCTGATAAGAGCTGCAAGATCTATTCCACTAAAGGTAGAGTCATCTGTACCAACAATTCTTTCAAGATTCTCCCTGAGTATTTCACTATTCACCTGAGAAATGTATGGTAACACCATATTTCTTTAATAAGTATTTTTCCTTTGTGTAATTATGCAAACCAAATTCATAATTTCATACATGCACAAATACTAAAGAACACATAAAATAATGGAAGATTTTCTTCTGCAAGAAAAAAATGAATTTACAGATTTCACGAAGAATATTACCAAGATTCTAATATTTTAAATTCAAGTCCCCTCAACCACCATAAAAACAAATCCTCAAATAACAAAGGGTTTAGGGAACTGAACATATTAAACAGTTCCAGCTGCAGTTAGAGGAATGCAGCTGAAAGAAAATATCACTCTTTCTTCAAATTTAAAAAATGAAATTATTTTCTAGGGAAAATATTAGGAGAACAACAGGATGTGATCCCACAGTAGCAGAGCAAAACCTTGAGCTAATTCATCAAACAGTGCAGCCAAAATGCTAGGCCGCTCCATGGATGAATATAGAAATCCAATGATGATCTGAGTCATCTGACCACCCCGTAAATGGCTAAAATTTGAAACCCACATCTGGCTGATGATGTGGGAGAGTGAGAGAGAAAGAGAGGAACAGTTAAGAAGAGGTCCAAACAACTTATGGTTAGGAATTTAAGACGCTCAAGGAAAAATAGAAAAAAATTTAATGATTGTACATCTATATGATGATATGGATGCGCCAAATTCCATTCCAACCCCGTTTTACTCCAAGGTCGTTTTTACTTGGAAAAGTCATATAAAATTGATAAGAATTCAACATACCCCTCCAGTTTCACCTTTAGTACATTCTTTCTCCCAAATATTTTCTTCTGAGTCATCTGGATCCATTTCGTCATCCAGTGTACTCAAACATATAAGTCTATGTCTTCTGGGACCTTGACAGTAACTAGCAATGTGTTGACCTTGGAATACAGTCAATCCTTTGTGAGGGCAGTATGGGCCATGATACCCCAAAAATGGAATCTTGATGATTCTTCCTTTGAAAATATCATTATGAACTCCTAGGGGCCAATTACAGTGGTGACTTGATGTAATGCTCATCATATCCTGCAAATTAGAACACCATTATAGAAAGTTTGAAAAGCAGTTAGTTAAGCTGGCATTTTTTCTTGGTTCATTCAAGAAGCAAATTAAGGTGACTAAAATAGCAGATGAATTCAATGACATGGTTACACATGAACGTAAAGAAAATTTTTACTCAATGTAATGCCTGACTTGGATTTTGTAGAAGTTCGTAGAGCATAAAATAAAATTTTGATGATAAGATATTTCATTATTTGAAACCTGAGAAAGCCAACCCACTCAACTAAGCCAAATGCTTATAAGACTTCAGAAAAAACAGAAAGCGAGATATCCAAATCCTATCACATTTTCTTTTCATCCATGGTCTACAAATCAAATGCAGCAAAGGAGAACAATAAATAGAGGCTGTCAACACGTGCGGACTAGGATCCGATGCCTCGACGTGGGTGATTATCCAAAAATGAATCATTGACCTTTATCATGCAGTTAATAGGTTCACAGAATCACCAGTAACATTTTTTACTTAGAAATGGTTAAGTTCACCTAATTACTATCAATAAATTGGTCTCTAGCTAATCATAGGGGCTAAGGAACTGATAGTTTGTAGTCTACATAACAAAGTAAGTTCAAGAGTTCAGTTATGTGAGGGGAAGGTATTAGCATCCCCTACACACCTATTCTTTCAAACAGTACCATGATAAACTTGAGTTGTTCAAACATTAATCAAGGATGGTATTTGATTCTTTAGTAAATTAGGTTACCTTTTCTTTTAATATTGTTGCATAACTTCCATCTTACAACCATCGGGTACCTCATCAAAGTTATAAGGCTTCCCTCATCTCAAGAATCCCATGAAAAACAACATCATGCCTCTTCGGGGTTCTATCGTCAGATTCATTGATTAAATCTTTTGATTTCATTCAATTTGGATTCAGTTTCAAACTTTTATGGGAATTTTAAAACATGCTATGCCACAGCTTACCATATTCCAAATTCATGGACAAATGCATCCATGTTACTTGTAAAATGACAAATTACATATTTGCGAAATGAAATAAATTAAACATGCATACTTATCATCCAATTTAGACAAGTTAAATCATGCAATCACACATCACGTTACATGAGAAATTGAATCAATAAGCATATTTAGTCCCACACACACAAAAAATGAGTAGAATCAACCTTTTATGCACAAAGTACAAACAAAACCAATTTACCATTGAACTTCCCTTTTCTATTTCTACCTCTCAGACCTTAATCTAAGGAGTAAGGTCACACCAAGGCCCAAAACACTCATAAAACTGCAATGGCCTAGTAGAAATCAACTAGGAAATTTTTAGTATAAAACAATTTATGATGATAAAAAATAGGATAAAATAAGCAAATAAAATAAATAAACTAATAAAAAAGGAAAATACAGTAGAAAATCCTAGCAAAAATGAAAAATTTTCAAGACATTTTATTTTTTTAAAGAAAACAATTTTTTGAGTTAGAAAAAACAAGTTTTAAATTAAAATATCTAAATAAATAGAAAATAAATATAAATATAAATAAATTGAAAAAAATTATGAATATTGTACTTAAATAAAAAAATCAATTTTTTTCTAGTTTTCCCACATTTTTTTTGGATTCTTTTTTTTACTAAAAGAAACTATTTTAAAATTAATTTTGAGAATAAAATAGAATAAAAAAATGGAAAATAAATAAAAAAGGACTAGTCGACTGGTTTGCATTCTTTAAGGAGATGGGCCTAGAAGCCCCTCTGTGGTTGTCTTCTCCAGTGGGTCCTTTGTGAACCCGCTAGAACCCTACGGCTACCGTCACCTTCTCCCCCCACTTCCGGCCACTCTAATGCCGGAAAACAGCAGCATTTGTCGCCATTCAAACCCTAAGAGCCCTCTGACCCTTATAGAACCTCCAAAAACTCCCCAAAACTCATTTGAATGGGCTTCTCTCCAACCAACCTTTCCGTTGCTGGCATTTATTTTCTCAAGGTTCCATGGGTATTTTAGCTTCCTGCAACTTGTTTCCCACCCTAAATGAACCCATGAATCTTCCCCCAACCTCCATACATGTGAAAAATCACACAAACCCTTTTTTTTTTTTTCTCAAATCAAACGCCAAAACGATCTATTAAACAACACATCCACACAAACACCAATCTCAGACAGCAGTTGCAGCATCTTGGAACACCAACCTTGCCTACACAATGCACATGAGAAGAAAAACAGAAGATTTGAACCATATAACAATCAAAATCTCAATTTTCTGTACACGATCATGATAAAAAATCAATCTTTAAACCCTAGGATCAAGAAATATCATCATGCAAGCATATTTTAAAGGCTCTACTTAACAAAAAATGTACCATGTCCTTTTCTTCGAAACCTTTGAAAAACAAGGTTTGGAGGATCTTGACTCTTAATCTTCTCTCTAAATCCCACTATTGACCCTTGCAAGAGACTCTTTTTCCCAAGGATCTTGGCAGCTACTGTTGGAGCTTTCTTCCTTTCTCTTCTTCTAGCTCACTCTTTCTCTATCCCTCATTCTCTACATGAACATATGTTCTCCTCAATGTGTGTGCCTTTCTTTGAGTTGAACGTGTGCCCACCTTTTATGCTTTTAAGTTCCTTTAATTAGAGCAAGTTTACAGTTTTAAGCTTTTTCACCCTCATCTTTCTAAAACATCCTTAATAGCTACCAAGCTTCCTTCCTTGTCCTAAATGGGAGTTTGAGCACTCCCATCACCCTACCCTCAGTTAAAATTCCAATTAAAACAAGGATAACACCTAATTTTAACAAATAATGACTCTAAACCATGAAATCGAGGCTGCAAAGTGTTCTAGACCAATGATTCACGCATTGAAACGCCGGAGGGAGAGCAAGTCTCTAATTAACCGTTCTAGATTTAAATTCACCCCTTGATTATGCAACTGATGGATGAAAGAGAAAGCCCATTAACATCAATAAAGGGGGAGGATAAAAAGCAATATTCACTCAAATTTCTCACTCACGATTTCAATCTATCCCACCCACGCAATCACATCTTTGCCCTTCACCCAATTGGATCTTCTCTCATACCCTCACAATCTCATAGACATACATAGTTATAAAGCCACAAAAAACTAAGCCCAATTAGACAAGGAAGACCTTGTCCTTCAAGAACAGCAGCAAACAACAACCAACTCAGAAGTCCCATTACGTGGCATCGACCATATGAATCCTCTTGTATCATTGTGCACAATCTTGAATAACATCCACAAAAAGTTAAAAGCGTTCTCAAATCCTTACTCGATCTAGGTTACTATAGGTCTATCCTTCCCCCTCCTAGTGCCCCTAACAACAACTAAATCACAGCTCGTGACGCACTATATACTCGACATTGCAAGTGCCAAAGCTTTTTTTTACCACCATTCCTTTATCTTATCTACTTCATGTGCCACAACTACGTTTCAGCACACTGTCTTACTTCATCTTTTAAAGTCATACCACCCATACATTTTATCATTCACATTTATGAAATGTCACTATTTGGATATGTTGACTCTTATCTGCCAACATTCATATCCACATTATAGTTAGTCTATAGAACATTGTTTTGTAAAGATATTCTACAATCACGCAACATGCCCTACCCACATCTCTATTTTATACAACCTATCTTAACACGATGCATCGCATATCCAAGGTACCAAAATCTATAGGTACTAAGAAATTTCTTGGCCATCAAATTTAATATTTTTTTTTCATTATTCATCATAGAACTACTAAAATCACATTTCAAGTATTCTATCGTGCTTTTATTATCTTGAAAACTCAAGTTTCTAAAGCTTCTCTACATAATTCTAATTTCTATTGTACTCCACTTATAGTTTCATCCATCATACAATATCTCCACAAACAACATTCGCCATGGAACCTAATTATTTATGTTCTTTGTAAGTTCATCCACAACTCAAGAAAAAAGATATGGACACAAGAAAAACCCTTGATGTTACACATATAGTGAAAATTAGATCTGATAGTTATCATTACTTCGTAGTACATATCCTCCTTTATGACATCTATATACCTACTATCAACTCCGTTTTTTTATAGAACCCGCCATAGGTCTTCCTTGGGAACCTTATTATGAGTTTCCTCTAAGTCAATAAAAACCACGGCAAGTCCCTCTTCATGTCCATAAACTTTAGCACTGATTCTCTTAGTACATATATAGTCACTATGATTGATCTTTGGGCTAAAACAAAACTAATTTTCTAAAATTATTTTTGAACTTTTTTTTATAACAAAGAGGCTGTGACACACCTAGTGCAGCAACCCATGTGACGGTGTATCCACTTAAATACAAGTTTGATCTCATGAAGAGATCACTCAAAACGTTTGAGTTGACAACTCGCCCCAGAGCTTGAACTTATTCTATAAGCAATCGAAAACCATTTCTAATCTTACTTTGTTATCAGAAGTTTCATCTTATTTCTCATAAGTTTAATTTCATGATAGCTACTACAATTTTGAAATATTTTTCCTCCATTCTTCTCACATTTTCTTAAACTTTTACAATTTGTTAAATAAACAATTAACCAAATAATCCCATTATTTTCTAAGCACTTCCAAACTTCAAGAGGGATGTTATCCAATCCAATAGCTTGTTCATTTTTCCAAACTCCACCTGCTTATATACTAAATATTTTCACACATAGTTGTTCCCAAGCCTAGGTAAAAGAGGAGGGTAGTATTAGGTAGCTAACAGCCAACATAAAACTTATAAGATCGATATGAAATGAATCCTTACCAATTGACCATGATCGTGTAAATCAATGGAAAAATATTCATGTAGCCAAGCCCACCTAGAGGGATTTAAGGTTTGGTTTATTATTGTTTAAATTTGTAGGTAAATCCTAGTTCTCTATTATTTTTCTCGTTTTTCAATTCTAACTTCAAGCCTTCAACTTTTTTTTTATTAAATAGCCTACTTAGATAAGTTCTTCATCTTTCTTCTATATATTCTTCTTTCACTAAAACATTATCGTCTTATTATTATTATTTTCTTCTTTCACTAAAACACTATTGTCCTTACTTAGATAAGTTCATCGAAGTCTTTCAGTTTGAATATGTCTTTTTTTTTTTTCCCATCTTTAGTACTAAGCTACATGTAGTTGGTCCAAGCCCAAATAAAGTACGAGGGTTGCATTAGGTATCTAACAACTAGTGTAAAACTTGTGGCATCTCAATTATGTGAATCTTTACCAATTATCCTTCAAGCACTGAGAATACTCCGAATTTTGAGAACTTCTAAAAAAATGAACTTTCCTGCTCAAACTAGAAATTTGAGAAATATTCCCACATCTAATTAACCAAGGGGGAATCATTAATGCGTGCCCAAGTGTAGAAAATTTGATTTTTTTCAAGAAAAATAAAAAGATCCTAAATTAAAAAAGAATGGAAAGATAGTTGGCCTAAGTAAGAAGCAAAACTAATTGAAGTCAGACATGAAAGAAAGAGAGGAATCTCCAAAGCCAAAATAGGCGATTTAAGAACAGAACACAGATCAGAATAAATATATATATATATACGAAACAATCGAATAAACTAGACGTACAAGAAATAGCCCAAAAGAGAAGAAAGATTTTCTGAAGAGAACCTGGTGATTAGCCGAGAGAGCTCGGCAGACAGATGCAGTTTTGAATCCACACGAAATTCCGGCGGAATTCGACAACAGGGGCGTAGGGAGAATGTATTTCTCTTTCTCCCTCCCTTTCTCTAAGAAAAGAAAGATGGGGACCGGGAGGCATACCAGAGCCTCAAACGAACTTTTAAGATGACGAAGGAAGTAACTAAATTAAAACTACTTTTTTTTTTTTTTAACATACCAGCGAAAGCCGTGCGGGAAAAACTTAAAATAATAAAAAAAGGGGTTAAAAAATAAGCCATCTAAATCAATTTTTTAACTATATTTTATTTATTAAGGATATATTTAGTCATTTTATTTTCATAAAATATATATAATAAATTATTTTATAACAATATAATTATTTAAGCTTTTTTTTTAAATTATTGTCATCCATCCTCCTTTTTGGTTTATGGGAGCATGTTTCGATGCACTTCTTAGGTTCCATCTTACATCGGGACTATAAGGTTGTTTAGTGGAAATATCATGATTTTTCTTGCATTGTTTGAGGCTTTTCATTCTCCTAGACAAAGAGACTATCAACTGTAGGCTACTCTCCTTAATGGCGTATGGGTCACGCTCAAGTAAGACCTAAACATTCTCCACCAAGGTCATCATCTGATCCTACATCACTTGGAACTATTGTTAGGTAATGATCATGTGATTGAGTAGAATTGAGTTCCTCCTAAATGTTTAGATGAGAGAACATGGAAACATGCTCTCAACATTCTTCAATGTGAGTCTTTCCTTTCTTTTTTACATTGGTACAAGAATAAGACATGGCTTTTTATTTTACATTTTTATAGACTAGACCAAATTATTGGAATGAAATTTGGTTGGGCACTCCATGGTCATTCATCTGCACTATGTCCTAGTTATCCATCCAAATAGTATAGAGGTGACCAAAGTAAAGTTTTGAGAAAAAACCCTATGATGCTTAAGTTGTGATTTAAGGAGAGCGCATAGAATAATTAAGGTTTTCTTTACTACTTATCTTTCTATTTGGTCATTGCTTTCCTATATAGGAGGTCATGCGTAACGTAACTACTCTCTCTCCATTATCAAATTTCTCTCTATTAGCATCGAGTCATATGAGGTGATCATAGGGGGCTTCTTTCATCCCTTCTCCTTGATTTCTTAGGCCCATTATAAGAATCTCCCGTAATGGAACCCGTCCAATTCATTTTAAACCCAAGTAGTTGACTTGGGCCCCAATTAAGTGGGCCACATCCCCTTTTTCTCCATTTTCCTATACAGAATTTTGAAAGATAACAAGGGTAAAATTATGTACTAATTTTTGTCACAAGAAAATTATCATGAAAAAGTTCTTTTTACCTTTATAAATAGTGTTGTATATTACATGCTCTCTAAAATCTCTTTATTTGGATTAAAAGTTTTGTTTGGGAAGAGAAAAGTAGTAAATAAGAAGGAAATTCATTTTTCCATTATATTTTCTTTCTGTACCAAATACTACTAAAAATAAAAATATATTCTAATACAATTAAAAAATTAATGTTAATGGTATGTAAAATTAGAATTTTGTTCATCGATTTGGTATATTTTTTTATATTTATTTTAATATAATTAATTTTTTTTTAAAAAAAATAAATGCTAATGATGTATAATAAGATCAAAATTTTATTCATCGATTTGGTTTTTTTTTTTTATTTCAAATTTTTCTTGATAACCAAACATGAAAATGTAAGCTCTTTTATTCATTTTTTTTTTTTAAATTCCAAACAAATCTTAGAAGCTTATAAGGGTAAAATTATCAACAAAATTTTGTCATAGGAAACTACGGTAACATTTAGTTGGCTATTGTCCTGGGTAACTTGCAAGGTACCCGTCACAAACATACATGGCAACGGGAAAAGGAAGGATTAATCATGAATCAAGTGAAGGTTTCTAAGACTTTTTAATTAGAGAGAGAAAGCATCGTTTCTAAGTGGAAAATATTTTACAAAAAAAAGTCGAGCTGTCATATTTGAAAGTTTCACCTTTATAAATAGAATGTCTGTATTATGAGAATATTTTTATGTTATAAGATTCTTGAAAATATATACAAAATGCTTATAAACTAACATTTTAATATATATACCCTTTTATCTTTAGCTTGTGTAGAACATAAAATAAGCTTACTAAGAATATCAAATTAAATCCATGTACTGGCACTTTTAACCATCTTAAATAAGAAAAAAATATTCGTTTGATAATCATGTTATTTTATTTCCAACTGCCTTCTAACTTTCATGCTCTAATAATTTACTGTCATACTATAATAGTGTAATATAATATATTATGAAAAAAATAATGTCAAAATAGTATAAAAATCTTAGAATTAAAACTTGCAACTTTTGAAGTCTGAAATCTTAAGTTTGAAACCAAGGGGGCGATAAGGAATATAGAAGTCACTTATTGAATTGCTCAATTGTGTTGTCAAAATCATATAGGCCTTCAATTTCAAAAAATGTAAAGACTATTTTATCACAAAAATAAGATGTCCATTAATAGAATTCTCATGGAAAATACTGCATCAAATCTCCTATCTTAAAAGAATCCCTTAATTTTAGGAAAAGTGAATTTTTTGTTGCATCATTTTTTTATAGCCCTAACCCTATCTTTGTGCGTTTGGAATATAAATCATAAATTTAAGTTTATGTGAATTTAAGTAAAATGTAATATAAATAGTGTCGAATTTTTTTTTTTTTTTCCAAACGCACTACCCAAATCTAATACTCAAAATCTATTTACAGAGCCTGCATAACAACAACGCCAAATGCAGGTTCCACAAGTTCCAAGTTCCATCTCACTGGACTTCCAAAACAAGGCCTATAACTTGATCTACGGACCCTAATGTGGGCAGCATTCTATTCTAAAGCATCGAATTCACATGTACTTCATGCTTACATAAAACAGCCGGGTATATACATATCACAAGTAATTTCATAATATCACGAGAAGAATAACCACGCAAATAACCCTGATACAAACACCTGCCGATCCAAAATCAATAGAAACGCTTACAGAAAGGAGAATAGACTAGAGAGATGAAAGACTCCTAATTACATATATACTTTATCAGATGCAGAATTCATGGTACCATCCCTTAGTAAGAGGGTATACATGACCCAGAAAGTGCACTCTATAGTTGGTTGTCAAACATGGAATCTTTCCCAAGTAGGCAAGGGTTTGAATCACATGGCGCGTTCACCCGGCTGGGATTGGTATGCACGTCGCCTCAGCTGAGACTCTGAATTGGGCTGCTGCAAGTAGATCCTCGTTGGGTCGTTCGGATCAACGTATCTGCAAAAAGTGGGGAAAGAAAAGAAATGAAATTTAATTGACAATTTCTTTCCATACAACCCATCCCCTGTGTTTGGGATGGCAGGAGCAGCAGGCGGGGACCTAAATCTTAGCAAATTAAATGCCACTTACGCGTGTCTCATCATTTCATCAACAGGAGTCTGTGCAGCCTGCAAAGGATCCAAACGAGGCCCTGGCCCCATACTGAATTGTTGATTGTACTGTCTAACTGAGGATATCAAGTTGAAAAAGAGGGGTATGAAAGTCCCACAACCCCCTTCCTTGAACGAAATCTTAATTGGATAAGCAGCATAAAGAGCTCTGTGCTCAGTTTCTGGAACTACCTGCAAATGTCATGTTAATCCTAGAAAAAAGTAGCTACAGAAAAGCATTGAAGACATCTAGGCAAGTACTTACAGGCTCAACTTTTCCAGAAATATTGTTGCAGAAAAATATAGGCTGGTTGAATTTTTCTTCACGTACATAGAGCTGATTAACACAACAAATGAATGTCAGTAAAGAAACATATATATGTGTGTGTGTGTGTGTGTGTGTGTGTGTTTTGTGCTATATGAATTTCCCCAACAGATTACAACCACTACCATCCCAAAAAAGAAGTCCACCACAATACAGTAAAAATCAGTGGCCATGATGTCCCAAAAAGCAATCATTTTAGATTTCTTGAACCTATTGTTCAAAAACAAATGAAGATGGAAGATAATGATACAAATTGAATTAGAACAGGATGGATGAAGTGGAAGAATGCTGTTGAAGTATTGTACAATTTTTAAGGTTCCCATTAAGTTGAAGGGTCAGTTTCCTAGGACAACCGTAAGACCACCTATTGCTTTGTGGTTTGGAGTCTTGGACAATAAAAAAGAAGTTGACAAAACTTGAAACAAGAACTTTATAATGGATGGTTGTACACATGAACAAAGATAAATAAAATGCATGGACAATTGTAAAAAGGTGGGGTTGGCAGCAATATCAATGGTAGACAGGTCGAGAGAAGGTTGTTTGAACTGTAATCAGCCGAAACCTTAGGATGTCCCCACCAGGGAGAACAAAATGCTCCATTTGGACGAAGTCAAACCAGAAGGATGGCCTAAAATAACTAGGTTAGATACAATGTGCGAGGATAAGTGGGGGTTTTTTCGAAATGTTGGTTTTGGATCAGCTGAAAATGGAGAAAAAATAATCATATAACTAGCTCCAAATAGTTTGGGACTTCGGCTAATTCTTAGTCGATTTCAAGTTGTTATAAATATCAAAAAGAGCATCCCCAGGCCACAGGTCATTGTCAGAGAGTAAGCAGCCTTACCCCTGTTTTTTTATGCAAAGAGGCTGTTTCCTTGGACTTGAACCTGTGACCAAATGGTCACAAACCCTTTGTTGTTATAAATATCAACCAACTCAAATTTTCCCCAAAATCGTGTCATTGGGATTAAAGAATCTAAAATAATAAAAGCTTAGGACCACCAAAGCTTTATTATAGTCAAGCCTCCAAACAACCATAAGCACAAACATGTCTGCATTTGACCCATCATTTTTATAATGTTGCTTAAGGTTTATTTCACTTAATGTCAAAAGAATTTCTACGAAAATGGGGCAATCAAATTAAGGTAGATGCAGCTGAGAGTAAGTATTCCATACCAGAGGCATATCAAAAGCAAAAAAACTGCCCATTGGTTTATTTGCAACGAAGACCATTCGTATATTTGACAGGTATATTGTTCCCTTCGCTTTAATATGACCATATCTGCTCATTGGACGCAAAATAGTTAGTTTTTGGAACTCGAATAATGGATCTTTTGAAAAGAGAGAAAAACGCGCGCGCACACAAAAAATAAGGAACTTTCACAATTAATATCATGGGGCTGCTTGACGATCAAAATGACAATGTAAGTATTAAAATTTTAAAAAACAACAGCTTTTTGGCTGATCATCATAAATACAAGAAAATTAACTATATTCATTTAGCACAACTTTCCAAACATGCACAGGATATTGATACATGATTATTTTTCTTTGATAGCACAGGATAATGATACATGATCGAGCATGATCGTACATATGCACCAAAAAGGAGAAAAAAAAAAGGAAGAAGAAAAGAATTGGTCCTACATAGAAATCATATTCATAAGATTGAATAATCCAATTTGTTAAAATAAAAAAAAAGGAGGAAAGAATATCCAATAAAACATGACCCTCAAAGGAGGGGTGGGCATACTGTGGAGCAATGGGGCCACTGGCCTCAATTACCCCACCCATGTTTGTTTAGCAAAATGTCAAATGAACTTTCAATCTGGTCTAGATTATTTGAAAAGGAATCACAGAAGTTAATGATGCATAGGAGTAAAGATAAATGTTTGGGATTTTAGCATATTCATTGTAACCAACAATAACTACTACAATCCAGCCTTAAGTCCCACCAGGTTTGGTCTCAGCTACATGGATCCTTAATCTGCCAATCTACTGGCATGGGCAGAATCTTCTAACAAATGGAGGACTGTTTAATCCTTATTATCTTAATCCAAGTTATTCTAAATCTGCCCCTCATCAACTTCCACTAGTTCATTAATTGACTTATGTAGCAAGTGCCCATTTCAGGAAGTGTTGTACTACTTCAAAATGCTAGAAAATTAAGCCCCCTCAAAATCTCAAATCTCCCTGTTTTTCTCTCATTGTTCATGTATACTGCCAATTTCTCTCACATTTTCAGTAAATTCCCAATTTAAGTGCTAGGACTGTGTTGTGTGAATATACAATACCTTTAAAATTAAAAAGGGAAGTTTCAGATGATGGTTACAACTCAGGAGTGGGCATTAAATTAGAGCAAGCATCTGGGGAAAATTAAATAAAGAAAGTGCAGCTAAGAAGGTTTAGACACATGCAAATTAGAGCAAATAGTGCACCAATGAAGAAAAGTGATTTAGTTGATCTTAGAGCTGCAGAAGTAGAAAGGATAGACCAAGAATAATTTGGCTAAGGTAATAAATAAGAACTCGACAACCCTCCAACTTTACAAGTATATTGACCAAAATTATGTAAAAATAGGATAGAATATATGAAATGTAATTTTAGTAGTGATAGGAGGAATATTGGAGACAAAGTTAAACTTGATGATCAAGAAATAAATAGCGCTTGTAGATTTCAATACCTTGGATCTATTATGCAAGCTAAAGGAGAGATTGAAGAAGATGTAATGCATAGAGTTAAAGCAAGTTGGGTAAAATTGAGAAGTGCTTCAAGTGTGCTCTGTGATCGTAGAATACCCTTAAAATTGAAAGGTAAGTTTTATAGGGCAGCTATAAGACTAGCTATGCTATATGGATTGAAATGTTGGGCGACAAAGAAATATAATATCCAAAAAGTAAAAGTTACCAAGATGAGAATGCTTAGATGGATGAGTGGTATAACATTGAAAGATAAATTAAGGAATGAACATATTCACGGTAAGTTAGGTGCAGCTCCTATAAATGATAAGATAAGGGAGGGACGACTTAGATCGTATGGACACTTACAACATAGGTCACATAGTGCATCAACGAGGAAGAGTGAGTTAGTTACTGTGGGAGGCGGTAGAAGGGGTAGAGGTAGACCTAAAATAAATTGGAAAGAGATAATGAATAAGGATTTAATATCTTTGAATCTATCAAAAGAAATGGTCCATGATTGCATAAATTGGTGGAAAATGATTCATATAGCCGACCTCACCTAGTGGGACTTAAGGCTTGGTTCTATTGTTGTTGTTGTTGGTATATAGCCAAACCCACATGGTGAAATTCAAAAACCTTGGTGGTGGTAGTTGTGGTTATCATTGTTGTTCCTCTCACAACTTCATCCTTAATCCCCAATCCTTTTGTTTTTTTTTTCAACATTTACACAATGTTTTCTCACAGTGCATAAGAAGTAGGAATCCGGGGTGATTACTGTGAATTTCATTCCTCTCTTTAGCAGTGTGTAATAGTATCAGAACCCCAAAAAACTGTCGCATATCGATCACAGCTTCTATTTGAAACCACTGACTACTAAAAGACAATCTGAGATGTCTGCAGAACACAATCAATGCACTTCTGAAGGAGAAGTGGGTTTATGTTTTCGACATCTTCAATGGTCCAGTCAAGCCACAAAGTTCGGTTAGAAATTCAGGCGGCTAAGCATTTTTATATGCCCTATCTTCAATGCCATGCCAGAAGACTAATAAAATGTTTTGTAACAAAACATAAATCATGCTAGTAACCAAAGTAAGACACATTCCCAATAGACTACTAGTACTGCAGGCAATCTGTGGAAAAACATCATAGAGAAAATGTACAAAAAGATCATAGAGAGAATTATTAAACGAACTTCATATAATAGTATTTCACTTAAAGAAATGCTGGAAACTCTTCTCTACTTACGGACAGGTTTAAAAGCAATTGTATCCATCAAGTCCAAGACATTCTGAGTGGTTAAAAACTTCCGAGAAACTAAGAACTTGAAATATAACAGATTTCACAGGAATTACGGATTAGGAAGTACATTTATCATTTAAAATAATAGTATAAAGATCATGACAAGGCATCAAAAGGTTCCCTTCCAAATAAACGAAAGGCTATCCAGAATCAATTATGACTGAATAAATAGACAATGAACTTCAACCACTAAGGCAAATGGTTAATAACGAAGCAAAAGGAGAAAGATTCAACATGCAAGGCAGAAAATTCTAGCTTTCATAATTTTCTACAGCAATAATTGAACGAAAAATAACAGAACGGAACGCATGGACATCAATTCAAAAACAAGAAGAAGAAGAAGAAGAAGAAGAATACAGACGCAGGAATCTTATCGACTTCGAATTCCACGCCTTCTCTGCACAACACAAACATCTCGTTATCGAAAGGGACCGGCATCCCGTTTGGAAACAATTGAGGGTTCAGAGCCATTCCCCTCCTCTTTCTCTTTGTCTTTCTCTTTCAGTTTCTGGAATTGGAGAATTAGGGCTTGAATGTATCGTGTTGTTGGGTAGCGTGGCAAAAGCGAGCTGGCGGAGACGGCAAGGGAGGCGGTTTTATGCTATTTACGGTGGAAGCTTCCAGGCGTGCGTGCAACGCTGCATCAACAATTTTTTGCATATGATTCCTTCTTAAAATTAATATGTGATTATGTGTTTGAAGTTTAAATTTAAATTTTTTTTTAAATAATCTTTTTTTTAAGATTAAAAGACACTTAAATTTGACAAAAATGTAAGAAATATTTTAAAATTTTTTTAAATGTTTAGAAAAGTTTGTCATTTTATCAAATCTGAGGGGAATCCACGTCTTTTATCCTATTTTTTTATTATATATTTTTAAAATAAAAATTATTTTAATATAATTTAACTTAAAAAATAAAATATTAATGATGTGTAAAATTAGCTTTTTTACCGACTGATTTGTTACATATTTTATTAATCAATACCCATGCTATGCATGAGCACGATATAAATGAGAATGAGGATAATTTAAGATTATATTATTAAATGGACCTTAGTTTTACTCCCACATAATGCTCACAATAAAAAATATATCTATATAAATAATGGAAGAATTATATTTTAAAAAATAATTATAAAATTAGGATCAATGATGTAATTTATTTATTAGCAATACCAATCAAACATATCATAAAGTTATGATATTTGGGTCATGGAATAGTCATCTTATGACAAACATGAAGACTATAGTTTAGTTAAGTAGAGCACCTCATTTACATGCATCTCGATGTCTTTTAAGAAAATTCGTTATACAATCAAAATAATTTTTATTGAGAGATTAATGTCTGACTCCACGACTTTGAGGGACATGCAAACAATAATCGAACAAATGGTTCAAATAGTTATATTCAATTTAGGTCCCTGAGTATGTGTCAACTAGAACTCTTTATTGATTTGAGATGTTGATAAGGTGAATAATCAATTTATCCAATGTTGGGTATGATGAGTATAAGGATCTTAAAAAAAAAAAAAAAAAAATCTCTTTCAGCCTATCGGTGTATGAAAGTCATACTTAATTCTCTTAGAACTTCAATAGAGACTCCATTGCACTTAAGTTGGTCTATGCCAATGGCAAAGCATATCTATAACAAAATAAATTCCTCTTTGAAACACTTCTAGCACTTCTAGATCATAGTCCAAATAATGAATCAAAGCGTAGTACTTTTTCCTTGTCTTTCTATCAAGATAAAATATGGTGAGCTATTCTACTTGTATCAACTAATGGAAGATTTAAATACGAAAAAAAAAAATTTTGGTTTTTCAAAATAGTTCGAGTCATTTTGAAAATGATTAGTTATTATATTAAGTTTATATTTGGATTTGTATTAGGATTGTACAAACAGACTCAAACCAGAGTCCTTGGCATCATAATTTCGCAAGACTCTCTTACCCCTCCCTGTTATATTATAATTGAAATTGACAAGGATTTTTATTGAGAATACCCCCTTCATTTTCCATATTTATGTTTTAAATTTTTATTTTTATTTTTATTTTGTAAAATATATTTTATAAATATTATATTATCAACTATATTAGTTAAGTTATATTATAAATTATCAACATTAAAAAATTAACTCATTAGTTGAAATTAATGGATTTTTGAAGCTAATTGATAAAATTTGAAACTTGTTTTGTATTATCTATAAAACAAAAATCCTAATCATTTATATCAATAAATTTTTGTACAAAAAAAATATTTGCTTTAGAGAAATATCTTGAATTAAGTCCCTAAGAATTTCAATTGACATCATATTTATCACTATGGGAATTGGGTTTAAGTTTTTCTTTCTCATCAATGGAGTACTTCGGATATAAATATTTGACGATACATTTCTTATTTTGCTAAAGAATCAATCCAATTCTCTTTTGATATATTTCTTAGAAAACCTGATTCACATAATTCTTCTCCAAATAATGAAGAGATATTGGTAGAACCACCATATATGAAATTGAACACAATTTTGCAAAGAAATATCTCACTATCTCTTAAGAAAAGATGGGAAACATGCTCATACCAATTGTTGTTTGAAAAAACCTTCAACTTCAATTGGTAACTACTCAAGAAAAAAACATACATGAGATAACAAATGCAATCTTTCTCTTAGGCTTCAAATAGTTGTCTTGAATTCAAGTTGATTATATATATATATATATATATATATATATATATATTTTGCTTATTTTGTTTTAACTCTATTAATTTTATTATATATTTTATATTAAATTAATAATATTTTTATTAATTATATATTAATAACTCAATCAAAATGCAGAGGGGTGGGAACTAGGTTCTTGACCTTCTTTTCTCCCTTTTGAGTTCTCTTGGTCCAACTCTCTCTTTTGTGGTAGACGTGAGGGTATACACCTAAGATGGGTGTCACTACGACAACTTATCCCTTTCTTCGGGTAATTGTCAGCATAGTAGGCCCCATCAGGCATGTCAATAAGATGTTTTGACAAAAGAGGGAGAATGAATAAATTCAAGTTAGAGGAGTTAAGGGATAAAGAAGATAAGGATGTAGAGAGAGAGAGAGAGATTTTGGTCTCTTGTATTAGTACTGGACTAGTTTGAATGTGTTCTAGATGTCTTTTACAAGGTTTGCGTTGAAGCTACTTCTACCCATCCTTAAGTCAACTCTATTGTTACAAACAATCCCAATGTTTGCACAAAATTTTTTTTTGCTCATTGATCACCCTACATCAATTTGAAAGGCTTTATAATATTAAAGACCCCTATTTAACATTGGAATTTATTACAATTTACTTTATCCATTTTCCTCTTTTAAGATCAACCTTTTTGGAATGTGAGCGTAGTCAACTCCTCCACTTGATTGTAACTAATTCTGCGAAGATTTAGATACCCTCTAGTGCTTTTCACAAGCCTTGTGAGCAATACGTTAGCATAGGTTGATGATCATGAAAGTTAAGGTGCAATCCCAAGAGGGGGAGGTGAATTGGGTAATTTAAAATTTAGTGCGGAAGTTTAATCTATTTATTTTTCACAGGTGTTCTAAATACCCTAATCATCACAAAACTATTTTCAGTAAACACAATACCAACTTTGATATTTCTAAATATGAAACCAAATCACAAAATTTATTATATTTTCAGCATATTAATATTGATAGCAATATGTTCAACCACAGAAAAATTTATGCTAGTATTTGAATGATAAATTAACCAATATAGTGCAATTCCAACATGTTAAATCAAGTTTAAATTCGTAGCTACAACAGAGTTTAATCAGTATAGGTATTCAAATCATTCACGACATCCACAACTCAAATTAAAATATTCATAGCATTCACAAATCAAAATAAATCATTCATAATAGATAAATTTCAATAAATATGTGCTTGAAAGTAAAAAAGATAAGGGAAAAAGTGACCCCAATATTTTTTACAAGGTTTGGCAACCGTGCCTGCGTCCTTACCTCAAGCTACCTACTATGAGGATTTCACTAATCCCTCCGTTCAATAGTTGGAGCACCTCTCTCCTTCAATAGTCAAAGATACCTCTCAAGCAAGAACAACCCTCTTGCTCGTCAACAATTCACACCTGAATCGTCAGTTCATAAAGAAATCAATAGCTGATTTTGTAAAATGAAAAACTCTCTTTCTAGAGCAGATTTGTACATGAATAAACACTCTAATACTCTTAAAAGAATATTTGCTATGAAGGTCAAGAGATTGGTTAGGTTTTCTGGGTTTGAAAGCTTAGAACTTTGAAGGATAAAACCAGAAAATAGTTTCAGCAAGGGGAAACGGCGCACAACAGATTTTCAATCTAAAATCAATGTGTTTTCTTGCTATATTGTTTCCCTAACACGATTAGGATTAGCCTTTTATAGCTAGGTTTGAATTCTAACTATTTGTGCAAGTTTTGGTAACAATATATTTTAAAATCGGAAGGATATCGCGTGGTTCGCAAAACATATCGTGCGCTTCAGTCGACTGAACTGGGAGTTTAGTCGTCCGAACCAATTAAAATTATGAATTTTGAAACAGGCAATAACCTTTCGGTCGATTAAACTCTAGGTTCAGTCGCCTGAACTTGTTCGGTTGACTAAACTCTCAGTTCGGTCACCCGAACCATCACTATTTGGACTTTAACAATGACAGTAGCCATGCGGTCGACTGAACCATAGGTTCGGTCACCCAAACTCTCTGATGCAGGAAAAGTTTGTTCAGATTCCTGCATTCGGTTGACTGAGCATAAGTCTGGTAGCCTGAACACCCTAACATCAATGTTCTTTATCTTTTTTATTCCAAAAACTTATACGTATCCTTTTGAAATGTTATTTGGACTTTGTAAAAATATTTTCCAAGTAATTGAAAAGGTCTCTAGCTCCAATAATTAATCTTAAGATCTTCGTAAACAAATACTAACTTGAGAAGTACTTACATGAGATTTATGTTACAATAAACAAGGAATAATATCTAAGTCTTTATGTCTTTAAGTCTGATCATCATCTAAGCTCTTCTTCAATAGTTATTCTTCATTTTACTTGTGTTCTTCATGGCTTTACATCGTTCATTGTGCTTGTAAGTTATAATACCTGTAAGTACACTTGATAGCACAAATAGATTCCTTAATTTGTCATTATCAAAACAAGATTAAGCCTTGTTAGGCCATTAATCTCCCCCTTTTTTATGATGACAAACAAGGAGCAAAATGAGGTAGCCTTGGTAAGGCTCCCCCCTTACAATAAGCATAAACATAAAAAAAAAAAATTCAAAACATTTGTTTAAGCTCAATTGTGATTAAAATCTCTCCTTTGTTTATAGAATTCTTCCCCTTTTTACTTAGAATTTAAAAGGTATGTCATAATAAATTTTGCATTTAGCTCAAAATACATTTGAAAAATACATTATTCTCCCTTTTTGGAAAATATAGAAGTATTATGTTACATTTTGCTTGTTATTCTCCCCCTTTGGACATTAGCAAAAAGTACTCAACAAAACATAAAAAGCAAACATAAGTTCTCCAATAGCCAGCATGAAGTTCACCAAGATAAGACAATCAGTAGAAAGTCACAATCAACATTCAGTATTCAACATGCATACATGTTCAGTATTGCCAAAGGAGAACTCATAACGATTGCAAACAAAACATATAACAATATTAGAAGTCATTACATGATAAAGTTGTTTGCAAAAAAAAAGTACAATCAAAAGACAATTAGAGACAAAATGTTTCAAGGGATCTCTCTAACAATAACTCTCAGATAGTCCTCATCAATATCATCTTCACCAGATGAGCTCTCGTCCTCCTCGTCACTCGAACTCGCTTCCATATGAGCTTTCCCTGTTGACAAGGAAGCACTACCCATGTTGCTTTCAATCTAGGCGAGTCGTTGATCGAAGGAACTAAAGTTGGATTGGATTTTCTATTGAAGTGCATTGTATTTAGATTCCATATCTCCATGAATAGCACTAAATTGTGAATCCATATCCCAACAATAATCCATAAACCATGTAGGAGGATCAGTGGCAGCACCAGCAGGAGCATGTGACTCCTTATGGTGTGGATCATTCCTACGAGCACGTTCTCCCTCCAAGCATACATTCACATTGGCTTGCTAAGGTTGACAATTCTTAAGGATCCAACCAATTGCTCGATCCAATTCATAACCCATGAGTTTCATGGTGGTTGATGAAAGTTTATCTAAGGCTTTTCGTTTGACAAATAGAGTTGATGAATGAGCTAGACCAAGATACTCAAAAATGAAATTCAGAGCCTCTCTATAAAGGGAGAATGAGTCATCTAGTTTCTTCCTTGGTAATCAACCATTTGAGTATAAGAGTTGGAAGATCAAAATGCTTGCTGGTATATTTGCACCACATAACAAAACAATCTAAATAGGAAATATGGTCTTGTGACCCACTCCTAGGTAGAATGTTGTATGTGATGAGCAAGTGAATGATCTTAGCCTCAAGGGTTAATTGCCTATACAAAGGAGGATGACCAAAATAAATTTGTGGTTCGGTTAAGATAAGAGGTAAAAATGCTTGGGGGGTGAACTCTTGTTCCATTATCCAAGATTGTCCTAAGTTTGGACATTCAAAATCCCTATTTTGAATCCAAAAATTTTCAACTATGGTTTGTGGGGTGAGTGAAAAACATTTGTTCATAAATTGAGTTGTGTATACGACGCCTTCCTTTCCTACATTTGCATAAAACAGGTGTACTAAATTTGGATAAACCCCTTGGGGTTGATAAGATACGAATCTATCCCAACCTAATACACCAAACATATGAAGAATATTGGGAAAGTGTTCTTGCATAAAGGGAATGTCTAAAATCTTACCCAAAATAGGTTCTACAGAACGAAGATGTTCATTGTAGATTTTCTTCGCTCTTGGACCCAAAAGCCAGCGGTGAGTATGCTCAGTGTCGTATTGTTTTGAAGAAGGATTTTTGTGAGTATTCTTCAATCTTAGCATGATTTCGAAGTGTTAGTGCATAGAAACTAAGAAAACTGAGATTAAGAAGCAAGATCGGACCTTAGATCTTAGTTTTTGAAGCAAAATCGAAGTGTAGAATGTTCGAAGAGGGTAAGACGCAAGTTCGGGTGGGAGAAGAATAGGGTTCAGGGAGTTAAAGTGTAACGACCCCAAAAATAATATGTGTGTAAGTGTAATTCAAAATAATAATAATAATAATAATATATTAATTTAATTAATTAAATAAACAAATAAAATGAATAGTATTATAATGATAAAAAAACTTATTGAAATAAAGATATATATATATATATATTTGTATATAGATGATAAAAATACATATATAATATTAATATAATATACTAATAATATATATAGCATTAGGAAGTCTCGGGAACTTCCTGAGACTTCAAGATCAAACCCCCCTGGGTTCTCTCGCCACTCTCTCTCCCTACCAAATTCTTTCCCTCTCTCTCCTCAAACTCTCACTTTCTCTCTCTAGATTTT
The DNA here is from genome assembly GCF_029873635.1 of Malania oleifera. Classification (NCBI taxonomy): domain Eukaryota; kingdom Viridiplantae; phylum Streptophyta; class Magnoliopsida; order Santalales; family Ximeniaceae; genus Malania; species Malania oleifera. Next base: position 82,139,459 of record NC_080420.1, read on the forward strand.
TTCTCTATCTATAAGCCAAATAAAAAAACGAACACCATATCCGGGTCCCAACTTTGCTCCTAAACATTTTAACCGGAGTGGATTTGTTGTTGAGATGTCATAGACATCACTCCAGGGCTAAGGTAAGGGGAATAGATTGTTAACTTTTGTGTAATCCCAAGAGGGGGGTGAATTGGATAATTAAGAATTTCTAGGTCAAATGATCTGCAATCAGTATTTTCACAACCTAGGGTTGGTCTAAACAGATATTACATTTTTAGATAACAAGCAAGAAGATAATCACCACACGTATCTCAGTTCTAGTAATCACAATTCAATATCTACAAATCCAAGTAGTGCATTCAACACATTAATGTAAATAAGCAAGCACAATAAAATAAAGCAGGAAAGTAAATGTGACACTAGATGTGTTATCGAGGTTCGACAACAGTGCCTATGTCCCCGCCTCGAGCTAACAAGTAGGAGGATTTCCACTAAAGCCTTTACTCACTTGCGGGTGGAGCAGCACCAATTACAATACCCTTTCCCTATTGAGCAAGGGAAACCCTAAATCGGATTAATAGGGCTTGCCCCAAGCTTTACAACCTCTCCTTAAAGGGGCGAAGATGACCCACCTCAGGCCACGCCTAGATTACAATAGATAATCAATATAATTTTCGTGTACAATTTCAATGCTTCTCCAATAAACAAGTATGTACCAATACGCACAACACAATCAATTGCACTTCAGTATGATAGGAGTTATAAGCTTAATGAAGTCTATATGTCAACTCTCAATTTTATGCAACTATAATAGTTAATATGTGCAAGTGATGTGAGAATCTTTGAATTAAGATAAATATATCAATCACAAAGCATAATCTCAAAGATCTTAAGAACACAAGCAAAATATCTCAAAATAATTTTCAAGTATCAAGTATAAGAGATATTTTGGATTTTTAGCTTGTCAAAAATATTTTGCTAAAAGTATAATATAAGCTCTTGAATCTTGCAACAAGAATGCAAGACTCACAAGCCCAAGAGTTTTCCCAATAGAAATTTAAGAATCAAATAACAAGGTAAAACTCTAACTTACTCTCAATAAAATCAATATCAAGTAAGAATATGCAATAAGAGTGTAAGCTTTAAAACTCAGTATGTAATTCCTCAAGAATAAAAGTTCTATCAATCTACAAATTGAAATATCTTTGCAAGGTAGAAAGATGAACTCAAAGCACTCTTACTGAAGTGATTATGCAAGAAAGAATGAGTAAGAGTAAAATTATATGCTTGAATGAATAAGTGTATAAAAGAATTGCTCAAAGAATTTCAGAGGATTTTTGTTAATCAAGATTTTCTAATTAGTTACTAATCACTCCAAATGAATAGGTATACATAGATTTTCAACAAATTATAGTCGTTGGGGATATAAGAGTAATTTTAGAAAAAATTTAATGATGTTTAGTTAAAAATAACCTCATTTAATCGCTGTAAAAATTTGTCAACCTTAGAGGTTCGGTTGACCAACTAAGCAAAAGAACTGAGATTTTCGATAAGGCTCAGTTGACCAATGATTGGGTCGGTTGACTAATCATGAGGCGATTTGAACCCTTCGTGGGTTCGGTTGACTAGGCAAAAAGGTCGGTCGGCTACTCAATTTGTTCAGTCGACCGTTGCAAATTTCAACTAAGACTTTAGTCAATCGGGGCAGGTGAACACTGTCCATAACAGGTTCAATCGACCAAGGGCGTTCAGTTCAAAACTGAATTGATCTACCAATGCAAGTCAAACTTTTGACTTGCATTTTGTTCGGTCGACCAAGGCTTTTACAACGCCAACAAGTCGGTCGACCGAGGCATTTTGGATATTCAAGATAATGCCTCTTTTGACCTTATAAGTTTTAATCCCTGTCATTTTAAGTATAACATTATAGTTTAAAGGATTCCTATGGTCATTCTATGGTCTTTGAGCTTATGCAACCTATCATGCATATAATGCAATTATTATAGACCATTTAAATTATTACAGACCAACAAATTTAAATGTAAGTACAATTGAAAATTGTGGTCTTCATTTCCTTTGCATCTCCAAATGCTAGGATGTGGTGTGAGCATTGAGTTCTCTATGGCATCAACGTATCTTTGTCGTTGCGTGCTAAAAATAGTCTCGTTTAAAAACTTCAAGGCACTGGTAAGATACAAAGATATTTGTCATTATCAAAACGAGATATGACCTATAAGGTTAATATAGATTATGTCAGGTATTTTAGAAAATTTACCCGATTAACTTGAAACATGTGAATTTAATTAGATTTGTGTTATTTAAAATATGCCCGATTTAAATTGAGTATGTGAAATTAATTATATTTATGTCCAGATTTTATTTTAAAAAATATGTCTGAGTTAAGTTAAACTGTAGGGATTTGATTATATTAGATTTTTGGGAATATTTTGGAATTGAATTAAATAAGTGAAATTACTTCTACCCTCGTTGTTAGTAAAAATATATTTTTCCCAGGCAGTTATTATATTACGGATTATCACTCAAACTGTGTGACATGAGTATAATTATTTTTATCACAAAAATGAGCTTGTTAGAATATTTTATGTCTATTCAGAACAAGTACGATATGATAATGATTTTTAGAAAATGTTATAAATATTATGGAATTATGATATGACAGTTTAGCCGACTTAGTGTCCTGTTCAGTACGATATGACAGTTTAGCCGGCTTAATGCCTTGATTAGTATATTATGATTGTAACGCCCCGAATCCGAAACTAGGGTATGGAGTGTTATTTAAAAATAAATCTCTGATACCATATAATAAAATAGCGGAAGATCACCATAACAATTACTAGAGCACTAAAAATTAACCTTTATTACAATAAAAATCCCAATACAACAATAAGATTATGAGGTTATCAAAAACATAAATAAAATACTAACAATTTTAACTATGGACCTTTTATCCTACCTACGCTTCCACTGCGCTACTCTGATTCTTGTCATACTCCACATGGTATCTAAAAAATATTAGACATGGATAGGGTAAGACACCTCTCAATAAGGATGGAATAAATTAACGTCAGTGTGTGGCCAATGAGTTTAGTGTATATAAAATATAATCACTTAAATTAATATATCTTTCTCCTCACTCCCTGAATCATGTTCATGTATCAAACAATCTATCTATCCTTCGGAGACCACATCTTGTACATATCCAGACACTTGCTATGAGGCGTTATGTCTCGCCATCCCCCACTAGCAAGCCCTTGGTTAAGTCCCGAGGATCAGGGTCCATAATCAAGATCGCGTCTCTTTTTACCTTAATATCACCAAACATATCCCTTAGATATACAATTGCGCAATGCCATGGTACCATATTCGTAAAGGTCTACCCACATTACTATCAACAATTCCCGTGATCTCAACAGGTTTAATTTATACAATAATTTAAAATAATCTCATGCCACACATTTAAATAATAAAATCATACTTTAATAACACTCAGAAAAATCATATACTTTAATTCAATCAGTTCAACTTTAAAATAATAATTATTATAAAATCCTTAAGCTCACAAACACCCATTTAATTAACTTATAATAATAATAATAATCCAAAATCCAATTTTCATATACCAAAATATTCAGAAAAACATGTATATAAGTCCTGCAATCTTAGATTACAATTTAATCGGTTAAATTAAAAAAATCCTAACATAATTTATTCCCTTTACCTTTTGCTAGGAGTGGTGCCCTAAGATCCCAAAATCACGAATCTGCTCCAATTAACTTGCTAAGGATCGAAGTCAGGACCCTATGATGGTGTTCGATTGTCAATTTGGCTGAATATTGGGGAGAAATTGAAGAGAGAGAGTGGGTTTACCTTATCTTAGAAGTGGTACCTACGACGCCCTAATCACATATCCACTCTGGTTAAAATATTGGTGGCCGAGATAGGAACCCAGTGGTATTTTTTGTTCTTTGATCGGCACACGTTTGGCCGAGGAAATCAAGGAGAGAGAGAGAGAGAGAGAGAGAGAGGAAAGGTGCCAGGAGAGAGAGAAATTGATGAGAGAGAAGGAGAGATTTCTGTGGGGGAAATTGTTTCTCGTGAAGCTTCATTATGTATATGTATATATATATATATATATATATATAAAACTAATATTATAATATTATGTTATTATATTATATTATATTATATATTTAATAATTATTATTTAATTAATTTAATTAATAATTTAATTTAATTTAATTTTTTTAGGATCATTCTACTAATCTTGTATAACTATATTTTTGGGCTCGTTACATTAATATAATATAATATTATATATTTAATAATAATTATTTAATTAATTAATAATTTAATTTTTAATTAATATTTAATTTAATTTAATTTTTTTTAGGATCATTCCACTAATCTTGTATAACTATATTTTTTGGGTCGTTACAATGATAGTTCAGCTGACTTAATGTCATGATTAGTGTATTATGACAGTTTAGTGAGCTTAATGTTGTGATCAGTATATTATGACAGTTTAGCAGGCTTAATGCCATGATCAGTTATGGAATGATGATTTTATATAGAAATATGATATGATAGTTTTATACAGAATTATTAAAAAATGAGATTTATGTTATAGTTATATTATATGGATTGTATTATATCATATTGGAACCCTAATGGATTAATTATGTTCAGAGCACAATACCGTTATTGTTATGGTATAGTTAGTGCCACCACACTTCTTAGATAGAGTGTAAGTGATTAGATAGTCGATTGGGCCATTGACGAGTAGGATACTCTCTTGGGTCTGAACTAGGGTACGGGTGGCCAATCATACTTACAAACGCGTTATGTTTGGCTTAGCGTGATAAGCCAACCATTACTAAGTCTTGCCTACGGGCTGCAAAACCCGATCATGTGGGGTTATTATAGGATGTTATATGATTGTCCATCGAGGGGAAAATTCAGTTATGTATATGTATATCAGATGATTTACGTACTCAGAGAAACTTATTAAGATATAGTATGTATTTTCCATATATATATATATATATATATATAGGTGTGAGTACAAATTTACCAGATTTATCAATTAAAGTTTACTGTTTAAAGTATATATTTATGCTACACAGAACTCATGTTGCCACACACTGATAATAATCTATTCCTTCTTACTGAGAGGTGTCTCACCCCATGATTATCCTGTAATGAACCGGAAAATAATGATATTTAAATATTAAAGAGAGAGGAAAATGGAAATAGAAACAGGTGAGGAGACTGCTATAGGATGGTTGTTAGGGGTATGTCACATACATAAGAGAATTGCCAAAAGAAGCATTGAGACAAGCTAATATACCAGTAGTGAGAGAGTTTCCAGATGTATTTCTTGAAGAATTACCTGGTTTGCCACCTGATCATAAGATTGAGTTCACTATAGACTTGTTGCCGGGATCTACACTAGTATCTAAAGCACCGTACCGTATGGCTCCAGTCGAGTTGAAAGAACTGAAAGATCAGCTACAGGAATTACTGGATAAGAGTTTTATCAGACCCAGTGTGTCGCCCTGGGGAGCGCTAATTCTGTTCGTGAAAAAGAAAGATGGAACCATGAGGTTGTGCATCAATTATAGGGATATAAATAAATTGACAGTCAAGAATAAATATCCTCTCCCTAGGATCGATGACTTATTTGATCAGCTCCAGGGGACCCAAGTTTACTCTAAAATTGATCTTCGGTCAGGCTACCATCAGGTGAAAGTTAAAGCATAAGATATTTCGAAGACCGCATTTCGTACCAGGTATGGGCATTACAAGTTCTTAGTGATGCCATTCAAGTTGACTAATGCACCAGTAGTATTTATGGATCTAATGAATCGAGTGTTTCATCAGTATTTGGACCAGTTTTTGGTTGTATTCATTGATGATATACTGGTCTACTCAAGGAGTTTTGAGGAGCATGAGCATCATTTGAGGCTGGTGTTGCAAATATTGAGAGAAAGGAAATTATATGCAAAATTTAAGAAGTGTGAGTTTTGGTTAAAATAGGTCGCATTTCTCGGCCATGTGATCTCAGAAGCAAGTGTATCAGTTGATCCAAGTAAAATAGAGGCAGTGGTGAGTTGGGAAAGGTCAGGAAATATTCAGGAAGTTAGGAGTTTTCTGGGATTAGCAGGTTATTACCGGCATTTTGTGGATGGTTTCTCCAGGCTATCAGGTCCATTAACCCGACTTACGAGGAAAAATGTACAATTTGAATGGACTAATCACTGTGAGCAAAGTTTTCAAGAGTTAAAGCAGCGGTTAGTTTCAGCTCCAGTACTGGCTATTCCTTCAGGGGAGGATGGGTTCGTAATATACAGTGATACCTCTTTGAAGGGTCTTGGATGCATGTTGATGCAGTATGGCAGGGTCATTGCATATGCGTCTAGGCAGCTTAAAGAATATGGGAAAAATTATCTTGTCCATGACTTAGAGCTTGCTGCAATGGTGTATGCTCTTAAGATTTTGAGGCATTACCTATATGGTGTAAAGTATGAGATTTTCACGGATCACAAGAGTCTAGAATATTTCTTCACCCAGAAAAAGCTAAATATGAGACAGAGAAGATGGCTAGAACTCATTAAAGACTATGATTGCACAATTAGTTATCATCCAGGAAAAGCGAATGTGGTGGCAGATGCTCTGAGTAGGAAGTCAGGGGGATCAGCACTGGCAGCCATGGAGATTCCACATTCAATTTTAATGGATTTGGAGAAGCTCAGTTTAAAGTTAATAGAGGAGGGTACGCAGGCGGTCATTTCCAGTCTAGTGGTTCAGCCTACGCTTTACGAGAGGATTAAAGCAGCTCAGGGTGATGATACAAAATTGGCAACGGTGATGGCTAGAGTACGTGATGGTCAGGGTGAGGAGTTGAGCATATCAGATGATGGAACTCTACGATTCCATACTAGGCTATGTGTTCCTACAGATACTGAGATTAGGAGAACTATACTGGAGGAGGCCCACAAATCCCTATACACTGTCCATCCTAGTAGTACTAAAATGTATTGAGACCTGCGAGAGTATTTCTGGTGGAGTGGAATGAAGAGGGAGATAGCCGAGTTTGTTCAGCAATGCTTAACGTGTTAGAAGGTTAAAGCTGAGCACCAGAAACCGGCAGGACAGTTGCAGCCACTGTTCATTCCAGAATGGGGACAGGACCACGTTTTGATGGACTTCGTTACGAGGTTACCACCAGTACGATAGGGATTGAATGCGATTTGGGTGGTTGTAGATCATCTGACGAAAATCGCTCATTTCATCCCTATTAAAATTAGTTATTTCATGGATAGGTTGGCAGAGATATATGTTTAGGAGATAGTTCGCGTCCATGGTGTGCCAGTATCCATAGTCTCCAACCGAGATCCTTGGTTTACTTCACGATTCTGGAAAGTTTTTAGGAGGCTATGGGTACACAGTTAGCTTTTAGCACTACTTTCCATCCCCAAACAGATGGTCAGACTAAAAGAACAATCCAGACACTAGAGAATATGCTTCGTGCTTGTGTGCTTGAGTTTGGAGGCAGTTGGATTTAGTTTATGCCGTTAGTTGAGTTTGCTCACAATAATAGCTATCAGGCTAGCATCGACATGGCACCTTACGAGGCATTATATGGCAGGAGATGTCGATCTCCTCTTTTTTTGGGATAAAGTAGGTGAAAGGTGAGTTTTGGGTCCCGAGATAATACAACAGGCGTCTGAAAAAGTCCGATTAATTAGAGAAAAAATTAGTACAGCACAGAGTCGGCAGAAAAGCTACGCAGACACTCGCCATTAGAAGTTAGAATTTGATGTGGGAGATCGAGTATTTTTGAAGATAGCTCCTCTGAAAGGAGTTATGAGGTTTGGAAAGAAGGGCAAGTTGAGCCCTAGGTATATTGGCGCTTTTGAGATACTTAAGAGAATAGGGTTAGTTGCCTATAGGCTAGCTTTGCCGCCAGCTTTGGCTCGAATTCATGACATATTTCATGTTGCTATGTTAAGGAAATACGTCCCAGACCCATCCCACATCATTAGCTATGCAGAGATAGAGCTTAAGGATTCATCGGCATATAAAGAAGTACCAGTACAAATTTTGGACAGAAAGGTTCAGACTTTACGCACTAAAGAAATATCGTTAGTTAAAGTTTTGTGGAGGAATCACGCCATAAAGGAAGCTTCTTGGGAGCTCGAGGAGCAGATCAGATAGAAATAGCCACAATTGTTCCAAGAGGTATAGAGTTACTCAGGTAAAGTATAATAGTTAGATAAGTTTCTTTTTTAGGTACATGTATTGATTTTAGATAATAGATAGTTTTTAATTTTATATGTGTAATTTCCCAGAACATAAATGTAACCACGGTATTCCTCCGCCACAAGTGAGAGCAGGAAATAAAATAAGTAGACCCTTTTCCTTTATGAAATGATGGAGATACAGATAGTAAATTTCGAGGACGAAATTTTATAAGGAGGGGAGAATGTAACGACTCGAAAAATAATGATATTTAAATATTAAAGAGAGAGGAAAATGGAAAGACAACATTGCATTTTGGATGGAATAACCCAGAAAATTTTCACAGGGCCTCATCGACGAACACAGGGAGTTCATCGACGAACTCATAAGTAGGCCTCGTCGACGAAGCCACACCTCGTCGATGAGAAAATACAGAGAAGGGTTTTTGGGATAGTCTGAAATTCATCGACGAGGGAGGAAGTTCATCGATGAAATTATTGAAGGACTCGTCGATGAGGTGACGTGTCTCATCGACGAATCCGGCTCTATAAAGAGTGAAAACCTAGATTTTAGATGAAATTCAGTGTAGGAAATCCTTTTCTCTCTCTCTCTCTCTACATCCCTCTCTCCTTCTCTCTTCGATTTCGGGCCTTTTTCTCGCCGAATTGAAGATTTGAAGCCACCACGACACTCCTGGCAAAGTTTTCTGCAAATTTTCTGGAGCTAATCGTTGGTGGAGTTGGCTTGGATTTCGTCCCAATCTCAGGGTAAGGCATTTTATTCAGTTTTTGCCTTTCCCTCAGTTATAAGAAATATAATACACGAAGAAATACTAATGTTTTGTTCTAAGGGAATTGATTTTCAGGGTGTTGAGTGGAGAACTTTGCGGGTATAGGGCCAGCATTTAGTAAGGGCTTCTCCGAGTTAAGATAAAGGAAATATGCTATTATAGGAGATTTACTTACGTTATCAAAAAATTTATATATGTATTCATGTATACCAGATATTATACATGATATGAATTTTTGAAGCATGTGTGGCCTGAGTATATGATATTGATATGGAGTTTTATGTAGTTTTTCAGTATTTCAAGTTATACAGATATAGTTAGATAATTGCAGATTTTATACAGACATAATTTGCATACATATACAGTTTATATCAGATGATTATATAGACAGTTATGTATATATATATATATATATATATATATATCAGTATATAGATATTTATTTAGAACAATATATACAATGTATATAGAAAGTTATGTTTTCCTAAATGCCATAACACTTAGATTATACAGAAAGGAAGTACAGATTGATTATATAGAAAGAAAGTACAGACAGATTACACAATTATAGCATCAAGATGCTACAAATTTGTATTTACAGTACAACAATATAGTGTTATGGTTATTTTGGAAATATAATGAAAACAGTATAAAGAGTATAGTATGTATATATATAGTATCAGATCCATGTGGAAAGATTATAAACAGGTACAATACAGATATAGAATACAGAGCACGGTACTGTTGCTAATATAGATAGAGTGCAGCCACATATCTCAGATAGTGTGTGGGTACCGTCCACCGTGCTCGGAGAGTATGCAGCTCCCCAGTTCGCTGGGTTGAGGGGGGCCGGTTTGACGAGGTAGTAGCCAGTCCAGTGCCTAGGAGAGTATGCAGTTTGGCAGGGTTAAGGTAGTGTAGAGTATAGTGACTTACCTGGAGGGCCGACCAGGTTAAGTCTTGCCTACGGGCCACACAACCCTGTCATGAGGGGTCAAATCATGACATACAGAGTCCCAGGGAAAGAACACAGTTATGTATATGTATACAGTTTTACAGATTTTATCGTATATAGTATGATGTAGCACTATGAATGATAGAAAGTTCAGATGATACAAATGTTTAAGTTATTATACATGTGTTGTATAGAATTGCTAGATTATGCAATTTTTAAATACTGTTATTATAATTTTATGACTCGGTCACCACACACTAGTAATAGCATATTTCCACTTACTGAGCGTCGACTCACCCCATTACTTTACCATTTTTCAGGTGAGACAGTTAGGCGAGCAGATTAGGTTCGCGGATAGGAAGTTTACTTGATTACCTTGATTGTAGGGTGAGTTATGATAGGGTTTTGTATTTTTGAGGTAAATGATGCTGGAGGGGTTTATTTTGTATGGTTATGGCTTGTATATACTGGATTCTGGTATTGTATGGTATATATATGTAAATGGTTATATGATTTGTGTTTCCGCTACTTAGGTATGGATCTAGATATGCACAAAAAAAAAGAAAAATGGTAAGAATTTTGAGGATGTTACATATCCAATATTTTTTAGATGCCATATGGTGTATAACAGTGATTAGAGTAGGGCAGTGAAGCGTGGGTGGGATAGAAAGTTTTATTTAGAATAGATCTTTATTAAATTATGTTTTTGATGTATTTATAATTTTAGGGGTGTTAATTGTGATATTGGAAATGATATTGTTATATTAGGTTAATTAGTACTCTGGTAATTTGTATTTGAGGTCTTCTGCTGTATGAAAATATTATTACAGGTGGTATCAGAGTAGTGGAATTTTCGGGTTGTCATAGTTGGTATCAAAGCCTAGGGAATAGGTTCTGCAGACTCTAGGGATGATTATTACCAGAGTATAGGTATGAAGTAGGATGAGGAATGGGTAGGCTAAGTTTGGTAAGAGCGATCGGGTATAGGATGCACAGTGGAGTAAAGTACAACAAGCAAATTGGAATTTTGGATTTTTTTGGCATCTGAAAACATAAATTCATCGAGGGTTTATGATGATTTTTATAGAACAGTCAACGGTTCCAGAAAAGTCACGGCAAACCATTGATGTTTTTTCTCCCGCAATACTGCACTATGATCTTGTCTTGTGTAAATAGTCACTGCAAGGAATGAGCTACCATTTGCAAAAATGGAATATTTGAAATAGAATTTTGTGCATTTTTTGTATGTGTGTATCTTTGCACATTAGAGTATACTCCTAGTTCTTTATGGTTTCCTTATGATTTAGTGTGGGTGGAACTGAGAGCAGCTGAAAGAATGTTAGTGGTTACCTTCGGATTTAGATGCTTACAGATCCCAGGGATTCTTTAATGGTGAAGTTTTTGGGGATATTGGTTATCCTAAGGTTTTATGAAAAGTTATAGTTCTTTGGTGTATGCCATTTTCTCTTGTGTTTCTTGTGCTTAAAGAAAATATTCAATCTTTCCAGAAGTCAGTCATGAGTCCTTACGTCACTTTCTAAGGAGAATAGAGGGTCAAATTCAATTCCAGGCTACCATCAAAATGTCATGGAAGTAAATGTAGATTTTGTTCGAGAAAAAAAGGAACATAAGATATTTTTTTTATCAATCAGTGCACTATGGATAACAATGTGAAATTCAGCTTATAATATGATATAAGATCAAGGGAACATTTCAATTTATAACCATATAAGATAAATGCTCCCCCTAAGTTATGCACTTAATCATTTTATGTCTTTTTCATCTCTAAATATTTTAGCCAAGGTTCTTAAGATTTTCAATGGTTTAATCTTGGCTATGAATACTTTAGGCTTATTGGACCAAAAAATCATAATGAATATTTGTTAAGGAGATAAGCCAATGTCTGCCTCTTTTCTTATGAGTCTCAATACATGTGAGAGGCACAAGTTAGAATGACTTTCGATTTAAAAATGCACGTGCATAAGTCTACTTGAATTTTATGCATTCATCTAGATTGAGACCTAGTGCAATCATATTAGCCATTCAACTTAATTTGATGAAAATGAAGCTCTAATGGGTTTGAGTTTAAGGTTTGAGATCTTGTGAAAGGAAGTAAAATAAATACTTTTAAAGAATAACTTTCTATTTTGTTCAGAAGAGTACTTATAAGAAGCAAGACACAATTCAAAATGTTTTCGTGCAAGCTAGTATGTCCTGGCTTGGCCAAAGAGCAATTATGAGTATATGAATTTTTGAACATTGCTCTTTGGAGAATGGAAAGTATCCTTAAGACATGATCACGATTTAGAACAAGGATACACCTTAAGAAATAGGCAAAATCTTTACTTGATGTGATTGTGGTAAGGTAAATATTTCCTATGAAAGAAAAGAGCCAAAATTAGATGATTTTTATATTTTAAGTTCGAAGGTAATATTTTGATTTTATCAATAAAACTTGAATCCCTTAGTGGTTGCCTCTAATTTTGATTACAAGGAGGATGTCTTTTAAATAAGCACTTTAAATAATAGGCATTTATGATCATTAGTGCTTAAACCTTGAGTGATTACTGAATTTTGATCAAGGCTTTTATGACAAACAAGTGAGTTTAGGATTAAATGATATATAGTGTAAGATGGATCCCCTAAACCGCAAACTTGTGTGATGGACAAAATGTGCTTAACTTAAGATATCCCTACTTAGACATTGTTTAAACATTAAGAATTATTCACCTAGCAAAGATGTTGTGTCCATTTGGAAGTGGGTGTGAATACTAAGTTTTTACATTTTAAGCTCAAACCACTTCCTAAGCCTTTTAGTCACCACTACCTCTAACCCCAAGAACTAAGGATGAATTTAAAAAAAAAAAGTATGTAATTTCTATAGAGATTAGATCTTCCTATGGTGCTACGGGATTCGCCATCATGACAACCCACATCATTTCTTTATATAAGCCTCTAGCACTTCTAGATAGATAAGTGAATCGAATATGCCACATCATTTTACAAAATACGCAAATTTGGGATATGCATGAAAGATTTTTCTTATTTGTTATATTTTTTCAAAAGGAGGCAGATGAATGACTATGAGATTTATGAATCAAGCCTGAACCCTTTTTGAAAACATTTTTCTTTTTGATTCCAAAGGGTTTATTATGATTATTCTTTTTATTTTTAGTTCTGAATATAGTTATAGAATAATCATATATTTCCTTCTCAAAGCAGATAATTTTCAATATCTTTTCTATCTTTTTCTTTTTAAGGATGGCGTGATATTCTCTTAAATCTTTTAATTGTTCACTATCCTTTTATTTTCCTTCCTTAAGATCCTTTTCTGCTTAAACAACCTAGCTAGAAGCTTATGTATTTTTGATAAAGCATATTCCAATTTTTCACACGAAGGCTTGCTTTCATTTATCAAATCGGCACATGATTCATCACAAGAACATGAATTATTATAATCATTAACAAATGAATCATTGCATGCAGTAATATCATCAGAAATAATAGATGATTCATCATAAGTTATATTACAAAATTTTTCATATGAATCATTGCATACATTATCAACAAAACTTTCATAATATTCAATAGATGATTCAATATATGATATATCACAGAATTCAGCAACAGAATAATCTATAGAGGCTGAGATAGAATCATATATACCTCTGTCTATTAATGCAATTGCTCTATCATTTACCATTCCCTGAGTGGTGATCTCATTCTCCCGAGATTCTCCATATTTCCTTTCAAGTTCATCCAAGATTTTCCTCGCATTTTTACTTGCCATAATTTCATGAAAAATATGAGAATCCAAAGCACAATATAATAATTCCATGGCATATGAATTTGCATGCATTAACCTAATATCATTTTCATCTGAGGGCATATGAATTCCATTAACAATCACTTGCCAGGCCCTCCAATTCATAAATTTTATAAATACGTTCATTCTAATTTTCTAGTGGGTGTAGTTTACACCACAAAACAATGGAGGGCTAGCAGGTAACTGTCCCTCGCCGAATGGGGATACACCAATTTGAGTCAATGCGATCTTTTACAAAAACGTTTAAGTCTATGCAACGAGACTCTAATACCAATTGTTGGAATTGATGTAATCCTAAGAAGGGGGGATGAATTGGGTATTTAAAAAATTATCTTTCCTAGGTTTGGTTCAAATCGCAGTCAGTAGTACACAACCTAGGGTCTTTCTAAAACAGCCTTAATTCCCCAAGCAATTAACTGAGCAAATATTCAAAGCATATATAGCAGGCTCAGTAATTCATAATCATACACAATAATAAAACATAAACATTCAAGTGCAGGAATTTAAATTGCATAATTTAAAATCAGGCACATGAAATGTTATCGAGGTTTTGCCAACAATGCCTATGTCTTCGCCTCAATTTCATAAGCAAGAGGATTCACTAAAGTTGCTCACTTACGGGTGGAGCAACACTGTTTATAACCTCCCTTTCCTTATTGGGCAAGGGAATACTCCAGGTTAGATTAACAAAGGTGACCCCAACCTTTAGAACACCTTACCAAGATGGTGCAACTAGCTCTTTTAACCGAGTCTGAACCAGTTTGATGCTCTCCTAATCGAGTCTAAGCAATTTGTGACTATTCACAGGGCTAGTCTCCCTCTTCCGACAACCTGTCGAGATTACAATAAATACTCAAATAAAAATATTTTTTGTACAACCAGAATGCTTCTCAAAAGCAGATGTGTACAACAATAAGCACAAAAACACTCATGTATGATATGCAAATAAGCTCAATGTGAGGATGTGACTTTCACAAAAATAATCTTTGAATAAAAATGTATATGATGAGTGCTCAAAGATTTTAGGCCCAAATAAGAAATTTCTCCAAAAATATTTTTCTAAATAAGGTGCTAGACAATCTAGGGTTTATGGCTCAAAAATATTTTCGCAAGTACAAGTAAATAAGCCTTTGAATCTTGCAATGGATGTGCAAGATTCACAAGAAAATAATATTAACTCCCAAGAATATTTATCAAATGAAATATGTGGGAGAAACTAAAATAATGCTCTCAAAATAAGATATATAAAATATATATAGGATGAGAGTAAAAATGATTTAGATTTATAAAACAAATGGCCAAAGAATGTTTAAAGCAAAGCTCTCTTTAAAGATTCAACAAAAGAAATAATAAAGAGAGTATATGTTGAGTATAAAATTTGAGAGTTTTTGGGCTAATCAACTTGCTAATTATAAGTAATGAGGGGGGTATATATAGAGTTGGGCAAAAATACAACCGTTGGGGACACGCTAGCAATTTTTAGAAAAGATTAATTAATTTTTAAGTGTGTTTAGGCATTTAAAAAATGGTTGACCTGGGAGGTTTGGTCGACCGTGTTCAAGGTTCGGTCAACCATTTTTCTAAGTACGGTTGACCGTGACAATTTTGAACTATGGATATGATCGACCGTCTCAGGGCGATTTTGAACCCTTTGTGGGTTCGATCGAGCAAGATAAAGGATGGTCGACTACTGATTTGGAGGAGTTGCAGAAGGCCATTGATTCTCAATTGATGTTCAGCACAACATTTCATCCTTAGGCAGATGGGCAGACGGAGAGGACGATATAGATACTGGAGGATATGCTACGAGCTTGTGTGCTGGACTTCAAGGGTAGTTGGATATAGTTTATGCCACTAGTCAAGTTTGCTTATAATAACAACTATTAGACTAGCATTAGAATGACACCATATGAGGTGTTATATGGCAGGAACAAATTTTAGGGCCAGAGTTGATACAACAAACTCATGATAAAGTCAGGCTCATTTGAAATAGGATTAGAACATATCAGAGTTGGTAGAAGAGTTATGTAGATACTCACTAGCGAGAGTTGGAGTTTGATGCAGGAGATCATATATTTTTGAAAGTGGCACTGATAAAAGGAGTTATGAGATTTAGGAGGAAAGGTAAACTGAGCTCTAGGTATATTGAACCATTTGAAATTTTTGAAAGAGTGGGTTCAGTTTCCTACAGGTTGGCGTTACCACTGGTTTTGTCTAGAATCCATGACGTATTTCACATTTCCATGTTAAGGAATTACGTCCTAGATCCCTCCCATGTGATCAATTATGAGGCACTGGAGTTTGATGATACTTTATCTTATGAAGAGACGCCAGTGCAGATTTTAGGTTGGAAGGAAGAAGATTCCACTAGTAAAAGTGTTATGGCGCAGTCATGTAGTAGAGGAAGCTTCTTGGGAATTAGAAGAAAAAATGCGCCAGAGATACTCACACCTATTTAGTGGGACTAGGGTTGAACTAGGAAAAAGAAAGCGAATAACAAGGTATGTATTTTGATTTGTATAATATAGGATAGGTAGTATTTTGGTTTTGATTATGAATGGTTTTGGGAGAATTTTCTTTTGCTGTACATGATTTTAATCTCCCAAAACCCTTTTTTCTATAACCACGGTATTCCTCCGCCATAAGTGAGGGTAATTAATAAAATTGGAATGTTTTCTGTAAGGATGAAAAGGAGATAAATAGCAATTTCGAGGACGAAATTTTATAAGGAGGGGAGAATGTAGAGACCCAGAAAATTTAATTAATGAAAGTAATAAAAGAAAAGAAATGAAAGAGAAGGAAAAAGGGAAAGAAGTTTAAAAGGGGCATCAGCAGGGTTTCGTCGATGAACCCAGAGTCTTCATCGAAGAATGTCCCTTTAGGTCTCGCCGACGAAGTACACGCGTCTTGTTGATGAGAAGATATCGAGAGTCGGGGAATTTTAGAGAATTTCAAGTTCGTCGATGAATCAGCTTCTTTGTTGACGAAGTGTCTTTATTGGTTCATCGACAAATCACTTTAACTCGTCGACGAATGCTGGCCTATAAAAAGGAAATTTGTCATTTTTCAGCGTAATTTTCTCTTCTCTCATTCTCTCTTTCTACCCTATGGCTCTCTCTCTCTCTCTCTCTCTCTCTCTCTCTCTCTCTCTCTCTCTCTCTCTCTCTCTCGCTCCGTCTAAACCCGTTTTGACAATCAGAAGCTACCATGGGTTCGTAGGGAGATTCTCCACAACTTAACCGGAGCAGATTGTTGATTTGAGGTCCTTGGACACCACTCCAAAACCAGGGTAAGTATGGTATTTTGAGGTTTAAGTATTTATTTGGAATATATAGGGCCTAGGAAGTGTTAAATGATAATTATTCTGGGAAATGAGTTGATTGATCTGGGAAAAATGTGAATTTTAAGGTTTTGAGTTTTGGACGCCGCGGGCGTAGAATTTGGGTTTCTACGAGCCTCTTAGTAAGTCATGTAAGGGAAATAAATTTTAACAGTTATTTTGAGAATTTATGGTTAAATTAATACGTGAAAATGAGAATATGTTATTTTTCTTGAAACTATTATGATACGAATATCATATAAAATTGTGTGGCATATAAGTAATACTGAATTGTGATGTTTTGGGATTTGAAATATGTGAAATGATATATTTTATTGAGAAATGTTGAAATATGCAAAATGAGATATATATTATTATGAGAATGAAATGTGTATTGAAAAGATGAGAAAGAAACAGAAAATGATGAGAATATTGGAATGAGAATATTGAAAGGTGAATTTTGGAAACGTGAATACTGAATTATGAATGCTGAAATGTGAATATGAAAAGGTGAATATTGCAATGTGAATACTACAATGTGAATGTTGAAATGTGAATATTGCAATGTGAATACTGTAATGGTGAAAGTTGAAATGTGAATACTGGAATGTGAATATGGATATGTGAATATTGTAATGTGAATGCTGCAATGTGAATACTGAAATGTGGATACGAAATGTGAATAATGAAATGTGGAAATGAGGACCTTGATAGACTTTTGTTAATAAAGAGCACAGTACCATTGCTAGTGAGGTGTTAGTGCAACCACACAGTCTCGTGGAGAGTGTGATATGACAATCGATTGAGCCAGTGAGAAGGGTAGTTTTGTTCCTTGAGTCCGGACCAAGGATAGGCAGGCCAATCGTACTATAGACGGATAGATAGAGTTCTTATTTTGATCTAACTAGGTAGGCCAACCGCAGTTTAAATCCACCCTTCGGGTGGCACAACCTTGACCATGGGGGGATGCATGACATGAAAAATATCCTCAGGGCAGCCATGAGTTACATATGACACATGGATTGGTTACCAAAGACACTCATGAGTTAGATGTGAAATGAAAATGAGAAATGAAAGAGCGTAAGTTTAATAACATAAATATTTAGGGTGAAGTAAAACTCTCCGCCTGAGAGCTTACTGAATAAGGTGAGTGCCCTGATAAGTATTAGTTGTAGCCTTACCCGAGTTAATCAGGCAAGGTTACAAACGATATCAGAGCAAATGGGAGCTACATGTATGGGCGTGTAATCTCCCTTATCTTCGGGAACTTTCGCTAATAAATATGGGTTGCATGTGAATAAGTTTGAAAAATGGAATTAAAACTTATAAAAGCTTATGTTATATATATATAAAATATATAATATAATATAATAATAATATATATAACATTAGGAAGTCTCAGGAGCTTCCTAGGAGTTCAAGATCAAACACCCCCCGAGTTCTCTCGCCACTCTCTCTCCTTGCCAAATTCTCTCCCTCTCTCTCCTCAAACTCTCACTTTCTCTCTCTAGATTTTCTCTCCGTCTGTAAGCCAAATCGAAAAACAAACACTTATCTAGGTTCCAGCTTTGTTGCTGAACATTTTAACCGGAGTGTATTTATCGTTGGGACGTCGTAGGCACCACTCCAGGGCTAAGGTAAGGGGAATAGATTATGTCAGGTATTTTAGAAAATTTACCCGATTAAATTGAAGCACATGAATTTAATTAGATTTGTGTTATTTAAAATATGCTCAATTTAAATTGAGTATGTGAAATTAATTATATTTATGTCAAGATTTTATTTTAAAAAATATGCCTAAGTTAAGTTAAATTGTAGAGATTTGATTATACAAAATTTTTGGGAATATTTTGGAATTGAATTAAATAGGTGAAATTAATTCTACCTTCGTTGTTAGCAAAAATATATTTTTCCTAGGCAGTTATTATATTATGGATTATCACTCAAACTGTGTAGCATAAGCATAATTATTTTTATCACAAAAATGAGCTTGCTAGAATATTTTATGTCTATTTAGAACAAGTACGATATGATAATGATTTTCAGAAAATGTTATAAATATTATGGAATTATGATATGATAATTCAGTCGACCTAATACTGTGTTCAGTTTAACTAGCTTAATGTCGTGATCAGTATATTATGATAGTTCAGCCGGCATAATGTCGTGATCAGTATATTATGACAATTTAGCCAGCTTAATGCCATGATCAGTATATTATGACAGTTTAGCTGGCTTAATGCCATGATCAGTTATGAAATAATGATTTTATACAAAAATATGATATGATAGATTTATACATAATAAAGAAAAAATGATATTTATGTTACAACTATATTATATGAATTGTATTATATGATATCAGAACTCTGATGGATCAATTATGTTCAGAGCACGGTACCATTGTTGTTATAATAAAGTCAGTGCTACCACACTTCTTAGATAGAGTGTAGGTGATTGGATAGTCGATTGGGCCATTGAAGACTAGGATACCCTCCTAGGTCCAGACCAGGGTAGGGGTGGCCAATCGTACTTACAGACGCATTATGTTTGGCTTAGCGTGGTAGGCCAGCCATTGCTAAGTCCCGCCTATGAACTGCAAAACCCGATAATGTGGGGTTATTATGTAACGCCCTGACCCCCTACGTGGGCCCGGAGTGCTACTAATCCATTCATTTACCTGATAATCCACATACTAATATCATGCATGCAGCGGAATACATAAATATAATCTCCAATTATATAATACCAGAATTTACTATTCCTATCCATATTCCAAATTAACTATTCACCACCTGTACTCACATATATACATGTCTCCAAAACATTATCCACAAATACCAGTATTCACAACTATTCATCTATCTAAAGACTTCAAAACATAAAATATAAAATATACATCTCAAAATTAACATAAAAATATACCATTTTCTCTTTCTATTTTCCAAAAATGCTATAAAACCTCAAGCTCTCTAAGCTCGATCTCGAGGAAATTATGAAAAACATAAATTCATATTTGAGTGAGACACATCTTAGTAAGGGAAGAAATAATATATTAAAATAGTGTGTGGCTAACATGAGTTTATAAATATCATTTTAATAACATTTGAAAAACGTTATCAAAAACACTGAAATCATTCTATGAGCCAAATCAATTACATGCAGAAGATTTAACCCACGAGATTACCCAAGGACAGAGGTGATTACCCACCCATACAAATAGCACCCTTATGCTCTGATACATCAGGCAACTCAAAGGTCACAACTGGAGCATACTGGGGCACTCACCTTACTTAGTAAGCCCTCAAGTATTAGATTGATCTCGTACTCATATAGTTCAAACAAAGGTTTACCAACGAAGGCCCTAAGGATAGGGAAATCTACCCGTCCATACAAGTAGGTTCCCTCTGCCCTAGTACGTTATACAGCTACTGCCACATCTGAAATTACTAGCGCACTTGCCTTTCTCATCAAGCCCTCAGGCGAAGAGTACGCCTTGCCCAATCGTAACATATTCTACGAGCATAGATACTTCTAATATCATAATACATTATTCTTTCTGTCATTATTCAACCATTCACCTATGTTCATGTTCATAACTTTAACATTTCATTTCACTTTAAGTGACTATTTACTATTTTACATTGGTCACATTTCACACTTCATTTTCGTTCCATTCATTTCCATTTTCATTTCATTTCATTACATACCTAGCATCTTTCAGTTGTTTTACCCAACATCTTTCAGCTATTTTACCCAACATTTTTTAGTTATTTTACCCAACATCTTTCAGCTGTTTTACCCAACATCTTTCATTTGCTTTACCCAACATTTTTCAGCTATTTTACCCAACATCTTTCAGCTGTCATACATTTACATGGTTGCATTAACATACACAAGCACTATGGTTTATATCATATTTCATTCTCAATGCATTACTTACTTAACTTGCATCTCATACATTTAATATATATTTGCACAGAACTTACATTTACTCATGCCACACAATTTAGCAATAAAATTCATACACTACCTATAAAATAAGCCAACCAACATTTAATGTTTATATACTGAAAATACCTTTCATTTCTTACATAATTATCCTGAAAATATTTTCCACTTTCATCAGTTCATTTTCGCATATACATATCTAATAAACAACCCTAAACTCAGAAAAAATATAATTTAAATGGTTGATATTTTAAACCCATACCGAAACATACACATGTATATATAACACAATTCATTTTCCATTAAATTCATAAAAATTCTGGTTTAATATATATTTTTCTCCTTACCTGGTTTCTTGAACTACGCCAACAAGGACCCTGAAAAATACTTGCGGCGCTCACCTGAGTCCTAAATAAAAAATCCTAATTCCATGAAATTAACCCTAAATAAAATATTATTTTAATATTTCCTATGCCCTTAAATACCAAATAAACAGTTATACCCTCAAATATAACCAATTTACCTAATTCCCTAAATCTCACTCTCGCTTTGGAGTGGGGCCTAGAAAACCCCAATTGGAAATTTACTCTAGCCAAAATAATGACAATCGCGACTAGGACCCCATGGTGGTGCTTGATCGTCGATTTGGCTGAAGATCTAAGGAGAAATTGAGAAATTAAGGAAAAGTTGCCTTACCCTAGGAATGGTGCCTACGCCGCTCCCACGACAAATCCGCTCCAATAGAAAAGTCG
Organism: Malania oleifera; assembly: GCF_029873635.1. Lineage (NCBI taxonomy): Eukaryota > Viridiplantae > Streptophyta > Magnoliopsida > Santalales > Ximeniaceae > Malania > Malania oleifera. The sequence continues at coordinate 82,161,296 of NC_080420.1, forward strand.
GTGGCGGAGTTAGGAATCCAACGACACCTTCTGTTTTTTGATCAGCCGAACATCCGTCGAAAAATTGAGAAGAGAGAAAGACGGAGACGGAGGAGTGATAGTCTGAGAGAGAGCGCATGAGCTCTCTCTCTCTCTGTGTGCAATTCATAGGAAGCTCAGGCTTCTTTATCCTTTTTCCTTTTTTTTTTTTTTTTACTTTCTTTAACTTAACTTATATCATATACTTATATATATATAATCACCATTTTACTTAACTTAATTAAGTCAAGTTAATAATGTTTAACTAATTAATTACCAATAAATAATTTTAATTTAATTTAATTTTTTTTACTATTCCCTTTATTTGTTTATTTAATAAATTAATTTAATAATGTTTAACTAATTAATTGATTAATAATTTTAATTAATTAATAATTTTTTTATTTAATAACTCTTTTTTTCCAAGTTATTACATTTTACATGATATTATATGATTGTCCATCTAGGGAAAAATTCAGTTATGTATGTGTATATCAGATGATTTATGTACTCAGAGAAACTTATTATGATACAGTATGTATTTTCCATATATATATATATAGGTGTGAGTACAGATTAACGATATTTATCAATTAAAGTTTACTATTTAAAGTATATGTTTATGCTACGCGGGACTCATGTTGCCACACACTAATAATAATTTATTCCTTCTTATTGAGAGGTGTCTTACCCCATGATTATTCAATATTTTTTCAGATGCCATATGGAGTATAACAGTGATTAGAGTAGCGCAGTGAAGTGTGGGTGGGATAGAAGGTTTTATTTAGAATAGATCTTTATTAAATTATGTTTTTGATGAATTTAGAATTTTAGGGGTGTTAATTGTGATATTGGAAATGATATTGTCATATTGGGTTAATTAGTACTCTAGTAATTTGTTGAGTACAGGTGGTATCAGAGTAGTGTAATTTTTGGGTTGTCACATAAAGTGCTTAAAAGTTAGGGTTTTTTGAGAGTTTTAGATTTTATATTTGCATGGTTCGGTTGCTTGAACTACATGTTGGATCGCCTCAACATCCTGAATTTTAAAAACTCCTAACAAAGTAGGCGTTTAGTCGACTGGATAGGGTGTTCAGTTGCTCAAAGTCTTCGGTTGACTCTATGTTGAGCTATCAGTCACCTTAACCACTGGATACTCTCAGCGACCAGTCTAACGGGGGTTCGGTCGTATGGCCTACACCCTTCGGTCACTCGAAGTCCTAAAATTTTTAAAAAACTTAAAACTTCACCCGGAACACTCAAGTTAGTGAACAACTTCTCCTCAAACTACTTCCCTAGCATGCAATAGCCTAATTCATGTCTTATTAAGATGAGATGATCTTCTTAAAGAGGTTACATGAATATATCAGCCCATTAGTCATCCGTGCTCACAAATTCAAGACTAATGTCCTCCTTTTGCACATGATCTTGAAGAAAGTAATGTCTTATATCGATGTGCTTTGTTCTTGAGTGAGATATCGGATTTTTAGATATATTAATGGGGCTAGTATTATCACACTTGATTGGCACAGACATAATTCAATTCATAGTCTTTGAGTTGTTGCTTCATGTACAAGACTTTAGCACAACAACTGCCTGTGACGACATATTCAGCCTCGACGTTAGATAATGCCACAGAATTCTATTTCTTGGAAAACCAAGATACTCAAGAATGTCCTAAGAAGTGACATGTACCATTTGTACTCTTGCGGTCAATTTTGCACCCGACATAGTCCACATCAGAGTAGCTGATCATTTCAAAGCATGTGTCCTTTGGATACCGTAAACCTAAGTCTATAGTACCAATCCAATACCATAAAATCCTACCTAGATAAACTTTCATCAATTTTTAGTTTGTGTCTTCAAAAACTGTTGGATGATAATTTATACCTAACCTATAGGGATTTTTTATCCATATACTCACTAAGGGAGGGTTCAAAGGGACACACTTTTCTAAGATCTGGTCAAGTGTTTACTTTTGGAACACTTGATTTGCAAGAGTAAATTGTTGAAAGTTGATCTAAATAGGAATGAACTTTTGTATTTGATCAATGAAATTGTTAGTGCTACTTTATTTGACAAAGGTCCCAAAGAGGTTCTAAATATCTTCAATTCATTACAACTGCTACTCATGGAGCATCTGTTCTTTGAAGGCTTTACTATTGGTTTGGATGATTTTTGTGCTCCAAGGATTATTAGGTGAAATATTCAACAAGATATTAGTGTGTGGGGTCATTTTCAACACGTTCATGACATTGAAGTGGACGTGCTAGAGCTGATAGTACCCATAAAAGCCTCCCCAACGTGGTCTTCGGAGATGATTATGTAATGGTGACCTTTTAGTCGATTTAATGATGATTAAAAACATTTGAGGAGAAGGTTAATGTGCAAAACATGAATTTCATAACTTAGGTACTTAGTTCATTTTAGAACACAAGTGTCCAAATCGAGCATACGAGGTCCAAGTTGAGGGAATTAGTTTCGACACATCTGTGAGATTAAAGTGGACGTTCCAGAGCTGACAGTACACAAAAACTCCTCCTAGCATAAAATTGGACATTTAGAAACAAACTGAGTTTCATAGCTTAAGTACTTAGTTGATTTCAAAATTCAGGTGTCCAAATTGGGAGTACGAGCTCCCAACTGAGTGGGGTTAGTTCCAACATGTTTGTGACATTGAAGTGGATGTGTCGGAGCTGATGATACACAAAAAATCCTCCCAAGCTGAAAATTAGATGCTTAAAAGCAAACTGAGTCACATACCTTAGATACTTAGTTAATTTCGGAACTTAGGTGTCCAAATTGAGCATGCAAGGTCCTAAATGAGTGGGATTAGTTCTAACACATCTGTGACATTGAAGTGAAAGTGCCGGAGCTTTTAGTTCCCAAAATTCCTCCCCAACTGAAAAGTAGACGTTTAAAAGCAAACTGAATTTCATACCTTAGACACTTAGTTCATTTTGGAACTGAGGTGTTTAAGTCAGACATACGAGGTCCAAACTAAGTGGGGTCAGTTCCAATATGTCTGTGACATTGAACTAGATGTGTCAAAGCTAACGGTACCAAAAAACTCCTCCTTAGCTAAAAATTAGACGCCTAGAAACAAACTGAGTTTCATACCTTAGATACTTAAAGATGGACACTAAAAATTCATCCCGATTTTAAAGATGGACATGTAAAATCAAAGTTAGATATTTAAAACTGTATTATTTATTATTTAACTATGTAGTAATCATTCTTGCTTGCTATCAAATCATTTGTACGTACTTATAGTATTAAAAAATTTTATACTAATTTGTAGTATAACTACTATTGTGAACGGAATTCAATTCAATACTTCTTGTTATTATGTACATCCCACTCTTATATTATATAATACAATCAACTATTCTAAACAAGGAAATAATTCCCCTACAGAATAATATATAATCTTCTACATTTATCTACTTTCCTAATTTACTCATTATTCACAAAGATACTTGGGATTTTTAACACTCCCCCTCAAGTTGAAACATAGATGCTAATCATCTCCAACTTGCTAATGAGATCATCAAGGTTCTGTTGTGCCAACCCTTTAGTAAAGATATCTACAATTTGTTCCTTGGTAGGTACATAAATCATACAGATAGTTCCTTCTTCAACTTTTTCTTTGATAAAATGTCAGTCCACTTCCACATGTTTAGTCCTGTCATGTTGAACTGGATTGAAAGAGATACTGATGGTTGCTTTGTTGTCACAATAGAGTTTTATAGGAAATTTCACTAGGACCTGTAGTTCATCTAAGAGTTTTCGTAACCATAGTCCTTCGCATATTCCTTGAACAACTGCCCTGAACTTAGCTCGGCACTAGTACGAGCCACTACATTCTGTTTTTTGCTTCTCCAAGTTACCAGATTTCCTCAGACAAATGTGCAATAACAGGTGGTGGACCTTCTATCTTACACTAATCTTGCCCAATTTGCATCTGTAAAGATCTTTACTTCCTTGCTTTCACATTTCTTGAAGAAGAATCCTTTGCCCGGGGAGCCCTTGAGATATCTAAGGATCTTGTACACAACATCTAAATGAGTTTCTTTTGGTGGATGCATGTGTTGGCTTACCACACTAACCACAAATGCAATATCTGGTCTAGTATGTGATAAGTAGATTAGCTTACCAACCAATCTCTGATACCTCTCCTTTTCAACTAGTATTCCACAATCTTTAACCCTCTTTACTGCTTCAATTGGGCTTTCACTAGGTTTACATCCAAGTATGCCAGTTTCAATTAGGAGATCAGTGATATACTTTCGCTGAGAGACACTAATACCCTTTTTCGTTCTAGAAACTTCCATGTCCAAGAAGTATCGCATTTGTCCCAAGTTTTTAACTTCAAATTTAGTAGCTAGAACTTTCTTTAATCTTTCCATCTTTACAGTATCATCCCTAATTAAGATTATATTGTCAACATACACTATTAGAATTGTTCTCTTACCCCTTTTAGACTGTTGGAAGAACAAGATGTGATCAGATTGCCCTTGTCGATATCCTTGATTCTTTATTACTTTTTCAAATTTGTCGAACCATGCTCTGGGAGATTGCTTGAGTCCATACAAGGACTTCTTGAGTTTACACACTTTGTTTTCTTCACCTTTCTTGCTGAAGCCTGGTGGTATTATCATGTAGACTTCTTCTTCTAACTCGCCATTTAGAAATGTATTCTTAATGTCAAGTTGTTGTAGTGGCCAATCTAAGTTGGCTACCAAGGACAAGAGGACCCGAACTGTATTCAAGTTTGCCATCGGTGCAAATGCCTTCGTATAGTCAATGCCATAAGTCTGTGTAAATCCTTTTACAATGAGTCGGGCTTTATATCGTTCAACTATCCCATTAGATTTATATTCACTGTGAGGACCCATTTATAACCAATTGGCTTCTTCCCTCTCGGAAAATTCATTACATCCCAAGTTCCACTTTTCTCTAGGCCCACATTTCCTCCATGATAGCCTCCCTCCATTTAGGTATTTCTAGAGCTTCCTAAATATTCTTTGGAATTCTCATATTGTCAAGGTTAGAGGCAAAAGCACGATATCCTATAGAAAAGCTTTTATAAGGCATGTATTTAGACCAGGGTTATTGAGTACATAACCTAGTTTGTTTTCTGACTGCAATAGGTAAATTGATGTTATCAGGTACATGATTATTAGAAGAGAGCTCATAACTATCTATTACCAAATTGGGATTGGGCGAGGACTCATGGTTGTTTGGAGCCATCACCGATTCCAACGCTTTTGGTGCCTTAAGTATGAGATTCTCCATATTCTCTGTGTTTGGCTTTCTTAGGTAAACAAGTATGTCTGTATTGTTTTCCTTTCCTGCATCTCCCCCTGAGGTTAAGTGCTCTTTTGTGTTTGACAGGTCAGGAAGTGATGCAATGGGAGGCTCAGTAGATGGGTCAGGGAATGAAGCAATGTGAGGCTCAATAGATGGCACAAAATCAGTAGTAAAGAAGTCAAAGAAACGATCTTCACTCCATTTCTCCCCGTGAAGAGTCTTTGGGAAATAAGGAGTGGTTTCAAAGAATGTAAAATCAAGGCTAACAAATATCCTTTTTGAGACAGGGTTATAACATTTGTAGCATTTATGGGTAGGTGAGTAACCAATGAAGACACATTTAACGACACGAGGATCCAATTTATCTTGATGGTAAGCATGAACATGAGCAAATTTAGTATAACCAAAGATTTTCAGAGGAAGACTGGAGGAGAGTTGAGAGGTGGGAGAATGTTCCTGGAATTTCTAGAGAGTAGTGGCAAAGGAAAGTACTCGACTCGACATTCGATTAATGAGATGTGTAGCTGTTAAGATGGCATCTCCCCAAAAATAATTTTTCATGTTTGTAGTGAACATCAATTCCCAAGCTACTTCAAGTATATGTCTGCTTTTTCGTTCAGCAACCCCATTTTGTTGAGGGGTATCCACACAAGAACTTTGATGAACAATCCCATTTTCTTGAAGATAAGTTCCCAGAATATCCTTAAAATATTCCGTACCATTATCAGTACGTAAAATTTGAATGTGAGTTTGGAATTATGTTTGAATCATGGAGTGAAAACTGACAAAAATGGAACGGACTTCAGTTTTATCTTTCAACAAGTAAACCCAATAAAGATGAGTATGGTCATCAATAAAAGTAACAAATCATTTCATATGGGTGCGATTGAGGGATCTTGAGGGTCCCCGCAAATCACTGTGAATCATAGCAAATGGATGGGATGGTTTGTATATGGATGTTGGGAAAGAAGCATGCCGGTGTTTTGCAAGCACGCACACTTCACATTGAAACTCAGAAGACATTTTATTTGAACAGATAGACAGAAACAAACGTTTTAAATATTGAAAATTTGGGTGATCCATCCTTGAATGCCATAACAAAAGTTCACTATCTCTAGAAATAGATGTAGAATCACAAATTGCAGTATTACATTGTTCACTCAAGCTTGCCTCCTCAAAGTTGTAGAGTCCCTCATACGCCTTAGCAGTGCCAATCATCTTCCCCGATGATAGGTCCTGAAAAACACAATGAGATGAAACAAATTTAGCAGAGCAATTGGAGTCTTTTTTTAACTAGCTGATGGATAACAAGTTGCAAGATAACTTAGGAACATGTAAGATAGATTTTAAAGTTACAGAGTTAGATATGCGAATACTTCCTTTACCAGCAACTGGTGAGAGAGAACCATCTGCAATTTTGACTCTCAGATTTCCAGCATATGGTGAATAGGATGAAAACAATTGATAAGAACCAGTCATATGATCAGATGCACCTGAGTCAATTATCCATGGTGATTTGTAACATGATATAGTATTTAAGGTTGATAAATAATTACCTTGGTGAGCCAGAGAACTAGTGGAAGTTGACCCAATGTTTGAATTAAGGTAATCATTTTATATAGCTTATCCAACTGCTCAAGGCTGAATGCACTACGTGGAGTGGTATTATTGGTTTTTTCGCCATGTGATTTTTTAGTTGAACTGTCAGTGGTAGCCTGATACCCACGATTTTTTTGATATTGTCTCGACTTCCAATCTGTAGGCTTTCCATGAATCTCCCAGCAGATATCTTTTGAGTGACTTGGCTTTCGACAGTGTTCACACCATAATTTACCTTTCTGTGATCTTTGCCCGGATCCCGCCGGGCTTTTTAAAGTTAGGGTCAAGTCGTCAAGTCCATTTGGATTTAGAGCTGGTATTTTAGGTCCAAAACAATCTGCATGTGGCCTTAGCATCACGCGTCGTCAGCTCTCCTCCCTCATTACTTCAGTGAACACCTCTTGGGTTGATGGCAGAGGTCATCGGCAAAGAATTCTTCATCGTACGTTGTCCAGATCTCGGTTGAGGCTGACCACGAACTCGAAGGCCCGTTCATTTTTGAATCATTTTTTGTATAGTGCGCTGTTGCCGGAGCACTCCCATTATTCTTTGATGCTCAGATCGAGCTCCTACCAGAGACGAGTCATCTCCATGAAATACTCACTAACACCTCTCTCACCTTGCCACATCTGCCACAATCGGGTCTTGATGTAATTCCCCAGAATAATAATAATAATAATAATAATAATAATAATTATTATTATTATTAATTAATTATTATTAAACTGAATTATCTAAATAAATTAATAATATAATATGATACACACAGACACACACACATATGTATATAAGGATAAGTGATATGTATATATATAAGTGCACAATTTAATATTATTATAACATAAGTAATATATGTAACGCCCCGACCCGCCACGTGGGCCCAGGGTGCTACTTTAGTTACGTCTGTGTACCTGATACCTTATTTATCATATATGAAACACATATACGCAGCGAAAATAAAATATTAAATCCTCAAATTACATTACCAGAGTTCTAACTATTTTTATACACAAATATCTCCATTTTCACATAATTACATCCCATAAACTATACAAAAATAAAATCTCTGTCCATACACACCACCTACATAAATTTAAACCACTAGCCTGGCTCCTCTAACCTCCTAGACTCGATTCGTAGGATTTTCTGAAAAGATAGTTTGTAAAGTAGGGGTGAGGCATAACTCAGTAAGGGAAAGACTAAATTAATGTCAGTGTGTGGTCAGCATGCATTTACTGTACAGAAAATAACTAGTTCACTGAGTAGATAAACACAGTTATGAAATCATACTCACACACACAAGTCGAGGATAGGGAAGATTACCCCCCATATAAGTAGCTTCCCTCTGCTCTAATACCATTACTGCTACTAGGGCACTCACCTTTCTTAGCAAGTCCTCAAAATTATCTTATTAATTATTCGTATTCACATAAATTAACATATATACATATAAGACACTCCCTATGACTAATATGCCATTTACTTCCCCCATGGCACGGGTTGTGCGGCCCGAATGCTGGACTAATGTCCTAGGAGATCCACCTAGATAATAGTCATTTGTACTCTCTACTAACATACTCCGCAGGTATATGCAACTCCAGGTGCTAGTCTGATTGCCCTTGCCCAGGAGGGTACATTCACCTCACATAGGCAAATCGGATAAGGCCACCCAACACCTCTCAGCACAGGTGTGGGCACACACGGCCACATAACAAATCCCTAGTAACGGTACCGTGCTCACAATACACTGGTCCCCAGGGTTCCTAAAGCATATCATACAATTTAGATAATGGAAATCACCATTTGAAACATTAATTTACATATATTTCCTATTATTACAAAAACCTGGCCCTCGGCCACAAAATGCAACCCGGCATATAGCCGTCAATTAAAACTCGGCCCTCAACCATCAAATAATAATCTTGGCCCTTGGCCAATCAAACAATACCTAGTCACTGGTCGTTATTTCAAACTCACGCATTTCATAAACAGTTCTAGTATTTTCGCAATCATTTTCTGTATTTCTCAAACAATTCTGTATTTTAAAATTTCCAATCCACTTAGATCCTCTGCCACACAATTTCACATTTAAACACACTCATATATATATATATATATATATATATATATATATATATATTCAACTATCCACCGTTCATTTTATACAAAATTATATATCATATATCCTAATTTTGTAAAATGAATCAATTCGAACGGGGTTTTCAAAAATAACCTCTAAATTCTTAAATCAAGTTATATATATAAACATAACAATTAAATTGATTCAAATTACATAAAATTACTGACTTAACTTAATCCCCTTACCTGAATCTTGAAAAGCCTGAAATTTTGCCCGGAGCGTTCAAAACTCCAAACCTTGAAATCACATTATCCCCAATAAAACCAAATCAACCCCAAAATTATAATTTCCTTAATAATTCTAGGCTCACAAAATTCCCAATAACTATTTAACATTTCCTAAGCCTATAAACTCCAAATAAATAATTAGATTCCCAAAAATAATCAACTTGCTTAATTCCTTAAATCCCACTCTTGCTTTGGAGTGGTGCCTAGGACCCCCAAATTAAAAATTCGCTCATGCCAAAATGACGACAATCGAGATTAAGACCCCGTAGTGGTGCCTAATCATCGATTTAACTGAAGATTAGAGGAGAAATTAAGGAAAGAGAGGGAGTATACCTTTTCCCAGGAGGGATGCCTACGTCGCTCCTACAACAAATCCGCTCCGTTAGAAATGTCGGTGGCGGAGATAGGATCCTAGTGGTATATTCAATTTTCCGATCGTCCAAATATTGGCCGAGAAAATGAGAAGAGAGGGAGAGAGAACGAGGAGCGAGAGATGCTGGGAGACGCACAGGGGCGTGCGCAGAGATGTAAAGAGGGGGGAGGGTTCCTGATTTTTAATTGTTTCAGGTAGTCTCACTTCTTGAAACTTCCTATGTGTGTGTGTATATATATATGTATTAATAAGTATTAATTAATTAATTAATATTAAATTTTAATTAATTAATTAATTTATTATTACTATTATTATTTTTATTATTTTTAATTAATAATTTTAATTTTGTTTTAACTTTATTTTAATTTTAATTTTTAATTTTTAATTTTTTTTATATTTCCACGCATACAATTTTTGGAGTCATTACATTCTCCCCTCCTTACAAAAATTTTGTCCTCGAAATTTGTTGAATACAACCCCAAGTAAAATCCATCGTTAGCCTAACAAGTTTTGAGTTAATCTTTTAAAAAATTCTATTAGAACTAATAACTAACATAAATTGATGGATTATACATCCTGTCCTAATACACCTTACTTTAGCACTAACACTCAACAACTTCAATTTTCATCTCCAATCTTTCAAAGATTTAACACCAACATAACCTTAGAAGAATCAATAGATAACTATCCTTTGATTATGACATAACTCAACAATTTCATATTAGTTGTCCAGAACCCACATTTCCTACTTAGCATATAACTGATGCTCTCATAATGTTTGTAAAATTAATAAAAAAAGTTGTCCAAGCTCTTCTTGAGTCTTTGAATACCCCAAAGCTCATTCATAAAAAATTATAATAAATTGATCCAAGTATGATTGAATAACTTGATTCATTATATCTATGAAAATGCAAGGTGCATTGTTAACCCCAATTAGTAACACCAGAAACCTATAACAATCTTACTGTGCTCTCAAGTTTATTTTAGGGTGTAATTCCCAAAACTTAATTAGTGGTAATTTAATTGCAAATCATTCTTCAAATTTTTTTTGGAATTTAATCAATTAATCAAATAATCCACCAATCCATGGAAGTCGATACCAATTCTTAGTGTAACGTGATTCAACTTCCAATGATTAATGCATAACCTCAAGATCCCATTATGTTTCTTAGTGAATAGCACAAGTGCAACCTATGATGATATACTAGGTTGAACAAATTCCTTGTCAAGAAAATCTTCTAGTTGCACCTTAGGTTGCCTTAGTCCAGTTAATATCGTTCTATATGAAGCAGTCGACATAGGCTCTGTCTCTAGCACCTAATCAATCTTAAATTCAATCTCCTCTTGAAAGTAGCCCCGATAAATCATCTGGGAAGAATATTTAAAAATTCATCACCTATGGGTAAAGAAGTTGGGATTCATTAACTCATATATTTCTTTCATTGCTACTACGAACCCCAGACATATGCCCAAATTCTATCCTTTCACAAGCACTCAAGATGTCAAATATGAGAGCTTTTTAGTTAGAAAGAAAACCCTCACTCCATTTGGATGTCTGAGTACTATTTTCCTTTTAAAAACAATCAACTAAGTGTATAATCAATAAATAACCACCAATTCTCATGAGGTCAAGTGTTCAAAACCTCCCGTGTTCATTTTTGTCCTTGGATTCCTGAAATTTACCTCCCTTTGGAGTTGTGGGGTCTGCTTCAAGGGGCGGGGGATTAGTCACGTGGACCGTAAAAAAGGAAACGTGGAAATCCGGTGAGTAATCCAAAAAAAATAAAAAATAAATAAATAACCACTAATGGTTAGCCTCATTTTAAGCAGAGAACTTGCAATGATGACTCATACTCACCAAGGACCATACTTGCTGGGACATCTCAGACCATAATATGTAATCATTAGCCTGTCAGATCAAATGTATAAAAGGCACTTCAAACTCTTATCATAACTTATGATTTGTTTGAGTAAAAATTATATGAGCTTCTAAACATTCCCTGTAATTTTAATCACCCAATTCCTTTTCAATGCCAAACTAATGTACATGCTTACACTTTTAAATCAAGGTAAGGTATAATTTTCCTACCAAACTGGTTTCTAGATTTTTTTTTTTATTTTTTCCTCGCTCAAATAGTTTTTAAGACTCAACTTCTAACCTATGTTGGCAAACATTGAATATCAAAATATAGTTGAAAAAAATATCCTCAATGAAAAACATGGATTGCAATTATGGCAAGTCTAAGTACTGGTATACTAACTCAAGCCAACCCTGACCTTGATCTAGCTCCAGTGACTGGACAATATGCAATAAAAACGTGTCTTGGTTTTGAAATTTAGAATAGCTACCAAAAGGGGGGTGAATTGGAAGTTTTTAGATTTTAATTATTATTATTTCAATTTTTTACTTGTTTTAATTCAAACACCAAAAGGACAAAAACAACTAATCAAATTACACCACAAAACTTAAGAATACAATTCAATCATATAAAACTTAACCAATCATTCAAGAATGTTGTTTCCTTTTAATAGAAGTCCTGCAACTGTTTTGCAAAACCTATTTTGAATGAATTTTTATTGCTTTATCTCTTAACCAAGATTTCCGCAAATTAACCAACGTACTCCCTTGAGGGTTTCCGCAAATGGTTAACTAAAATGTACTTTATTAAATCACGAGATTTTCTTGAATATGATGTATAAGCCCTGCAACCTACACTTGATTCACACAATATATAATATGAAAAGTAAAGAGAGTAAGGAAGAAGATGAACACTGAGATTTACGAGGTTCGGCTTATCTCCAGCCTACGTCCTCGCCTTTGGTCAATTTCACCAAAGGATTTCACTAAGTATGCTCTTTTACCGGGAAGAGCAAGCATTTACAAAATTCCCTCCTTTTAGGTAGAGACACCTCTCCAAGTGAACAATCCTCACTTGGTACAACGATCCAAACAATCCTTGAATTGTCAACAATACAAAGAAGTTGCTATAATGATCTTTGTACAAAAGAAACTCTCAAAACAGAGCAGGGTTGTACAAATTAGAGCACAATTAATACTTCAATCAAATAATCAATAAAGAAATTATGAAGCTCAAGTGTTTAGAGATCACCAAGAGATTGTTTTGAATAAACAAACTTAGAGTATGAATCTTGGCTTTGGTATTTCAGTAGAGTTTTAGAACTTCTCTCCCAGATGGAGTGTGAGCAATAGAAAACTTTGAGAGATTGAATGCTTTAATTTCAAGAGAGCTGAGTGAATGCTTGGATTGTTGAATTCTTGAGTTTAAAAGAGTATTTATAGGCATTTTTGGCTTAGTTTCCTTGTTCCCCAAATATCTTTGAGTGGCTCCAAGTTTTTACAACGTTCATATTTTGAAAAACTAATTTTTTTAAATTTGCCCGTTGGAGTTTAAAAAACAAAAACCCGTGGAGTCAGTCGACTGGGCAGGCGACTGGGTAGTTAAAAAAAACACAGGGTCAATCAGCTGGGTAGGTGATTGGCACCATTTTGTCTCCTAAAAATTATTTCAAAAAATTGTTAGTCTACTGGAAAAACTTAGTTCATTTTGTATCAGTCAGCTAACTGTCAGTAGGCTGGGTAAGTTTTCCTTGGTTAAGTCAGTCGACTGGACAGACAAAACTGGTTTTTTATTTTGATTTTTTCATTTCAGCTTTACACTTATGATTTGATTTTTCATAAGATATTTCTGAGACTTTAAAATGAGTTCCTTAAGTTTGTATTGATCCCTTAAAGAGCTTCATATTTTCTAAATTGTTACTTGATACGAAGTACTTACATCAAGCATTTCTTAAACATAATGCTTCAAGTCTTTGATAAGCCTCTTGACTTCAAGTCCCTTTTTATCTTTAAGCTTCTTAAGTACCGAGGCTTCAGGTCTTCTTCTTTACTGCTTGAAAAGATTTGTTGAAGCTTTCTTTTGATATTCATAACTTGCTCTTTTGACGTGATAAAAATGCACAGCTTGTTCTCTTGACGATACTTTAAATTATAGCTTCTTTCTCTTGTGTTGAGATATATATTCTTGAAACAAAATCACTAAACAAGCAAGTTATACCAGGGTCATTTGTTCATCAAAATAAGATTGAAAAGCCTCATCTAGCCAACAGGTTTTTTGGTATAAAATACAATACAGATGGAGTTGTTCAGTTAGCAAAGATCAGTGATCGAACATTATCTAGCAGCATAAATATTATGTGAAATGGACTAGGAAGGAAAGGGTGACATTTATTTGTACTAGAGATTTGCTAATGGTAAAAGGATTAGATTCTGAAGATGGTTTTAAAAGTCACAATCAATTGCAGACAACAACAAAAGATTTCACATTGGTCTATATACAAATCAAATCCCAACCGAGTCGATGCCTAAGCGGTTAAATTAGTGTTTTACTTCGCTTTAATTATTTATGTTATTAACTCACACTCTTTCATTTCCCATTTTCATCATTCTTTAATTTCCCATTTACATCTCACCATCCAGCCCATAAGTGTCCTCGGTAACCAGTGCATATTGCGTCTGTAACTTATGGCTGCCCTGAGGATATTTCTCCACGCCATGCTTCACCCTATGGTCGAGGTTATGCTACCCTGAAAATATTCTCCATGCCATGCTTCCCCCCATATTCGAGGTTGTGCAGCCCAAATGCTGGATCTTAATAATGGTTGGCCTATCTAGTTAGATCAAAATAAACATACCATATACCCGTCTATAGTACGAATGGCCTACCTCACCCTGGTCCGAACTCTAGAGGGTAAAACTACCCTCCACACTAGCTCATCGACTATCACGTCACATGCTCCACGAGTCCGTGTGGTTGCGTAATCACCACTAGCAATGGTACCATACTCATTATCGCAATCCATCCATCAGGGTTTTCATTTCCACCTTTCCACTTTCACATATCAGTATTCATCATACAGCATTCACATTGCATCATTCAAATTTCAATATTCACATTGTAGCATTTACATTGCAATAGTCACATTTTCAATATTCATATTTCAGTATTCATATTGCAGTATTCACATTACAATATTCCCATTTTCAATATTCACAATCCAATATACACATTTCAGGATTCACATTTCAATTTCCACATCTCAATATTCATATTGCAAAATTCACATTGCAATATTTCCATTTCCATATTCATATATCAATATTCACAATTCAATATTCACATTAGGTTCTCATCCTCTTCTATTTCATTCTCAACATTTCAATAAATACTTCATCTCATACATATATATATTTTTCATTTCACGTTTTTCCACATATCTCAGTAAAACAATATCAACATTTCATATTTCTTCCATTTTCTAGCATGCAGATCTATGCTCAATTTTTCATCATTTTTCAAAAAGTACTCGTTGACTTATCACTTTTTATCATTTTCCACATTTCAAATCTCATATTTCAATTTACATTTCATAACTTCATTATTCTTAATGTAAATCATTTAACCCAATTTCAAATACATTTCAATATAAATCATATGTCACACAATTTTCATCTGATATTCATATCATAATAATTTCAAGTAAAATATCATATTTCAATTTCTCATATTTCCCAACTAGTAATTTTTAGAAAAGATTGCTATAATTTATTTCCCTTACCTAACTTACTAAGAGACTTGCGAAAATACCCAATCCCACGCTCGCGGCGTTTGAAACTCAAAACCATGAAATTTAAATTTCCCAATTTAATCAGCTCAACCCCATAATTACAATTATTTTAATATTCCTAGGTTCACACGCTCCCATTAACCCATTAAATTCTAAAAACGCGAGTTTGATCCACTTCCCATATTTAAATTTAATTTCTAACATACTTAAAAATACCAATATGATCAAATCCTCGCAATTTAATCTAATTCAAAAATATTCCCCAAAATCTAATTTAATCACATCCCTAGAACTTAATTTAATTCCAAAATACTCCCCAAAAATTCTATTCAATCAATTTTCGCAGTTTAACTTAATCCCAAGAATATATCAAAAAATCTAATATAATCAAATACTACAATTTAATAATTAAATACTAGAATTTATTCGGTTAAATGTGTACTCACCTTATCCTTGGAGTGGTGCCTAGGATCCCCAAATCAAAAATCTGCTCCAGTTAAATTGACGAGGATCGATGCTAGGCCCTAGGAATGGTGTCTGATCGTCAATTAGGCTCAAGATTTGAGAGAAATTCAGAAGAGAGAGCGGGTTTACCTTACCCTATGAGTGATGCTTACGATACTCCTACGACAAATACACTCATATTAAATGTCAGTGACCGAGATAGAAACTCATTGGTATTTTTTGTTTTCCAATCGGTTGAGTATTCATTGAGAAAATGAGGAGAGAGAGAGAGAGAGAGAGAGAGAGAGAGAGAGAGAGAGAGAGAGAAGGAAGGCGAGGAGAGAGAGTGACGATTTCAATGGGTCCTTTCTGTTTGCAGGAATGAAATTTCAATTCTTGAAATCTCAAGATGCTTCAAGCTTCCTATTTATATATATTGTAAAGACCCAAAAAATTGTATGCGTGAAACTGTAAATAAATAAATAAATAAAAATTATTAATTAAATAATAATAAATAATAAATTAATTAATTAATTAATTAAAATTTAAAATTAATTAATTAATTAATTAAAATTTAAAATTAATAATTAATTATTATATATTAATAATGTAATATGATTACTCTCGCTCCACCCGCTCTCGGGGTCAGTCTTTTACTCTGCATACTTGTGTATGTTGATGACATTCTCATGACAGGAACTGATCTCTCTTGATATTAGCATTTCAAACGTCATGTTGCTCAAAAATTCAAAATACAGGATCTCGAAAAAAACTAAAATATTTCCTTGGCCTTGAAATTGCTCAATCTCCCACTAGCATATTTCTTAATCAACGAAAATATGCTCTTAACATCCTTGGTGATAGCAGTCATCTTGGTGCTCGTCCTGCCAACTTTCCCATGGAAAAAATTCTCAAGCTCAATAATACCGATGGTGATCTTCTCTTTAATCCAAGCTCATTTCGACAACTCGTTGGACGTTTGATATATCTCACCATCACTCATCCCAACATTGTATTTCCAGTCAACATTCTTAGTCGATTTATGCCCCAGCCCAAACGACCACATTATGATGCTGCTATATGTGTAGTTCTTCATTACATTAAGACGTCTAAAGGCGAAGGCTTATTTTTTCCTACTACCAACACTCTTCAAGTCTCATCCTATTCTAATTCGAATTGGGCTAGTTGTCCCCTCACTCGCCGCTTCACCACTAGTTTTTCATTCAGCTGGACACAAGTTCAATTTCCTGATGCACTAAGAAACAAACTATAGTCTCTCGCTCCTCCACCGAAGCTGAGTACTAGGCACTTGTTTCCACTACTTGTGAACTTATATGGTTCAAAACTTTTTTAAATGATCTTGGTGTACCACACTCCCAGCCTATGTTCTTGTATTATGACAACCAAGCGGCTCTTCACATTGCCCAAAACCATGTTTTCTACAAACGTACAAAACATATAGAAATCGATTGTCAGTACGTGTTCGTGAAAGGGATGGGTGAACTCTTCTTCCCAATAAGACAAACATATTCTACCCCAGCAGCTTGTGATATTTCACCAAAAGCTTTGGGTTGTGAACATTTCCAAAACTTATCACGCAAATTGGGCATTACAGATCTCAATGCTCCAACTTGAGGGGGAGTATTAGAGAAATATTTTACACTTTCCATTTTCCAATTATTGTGTAATTATTATAGAGCAGATATTTAAGAGTAATTTGGGATCTTGTTTCCTTGACTCATGTATATATATATACACCCATGTAATGCTGAATAATAATATAGAGAAAAATGTCTTTCTCCAAATTTAACACCCGTCACATAATGATTCAGACCCAAAAGATACTAAGGCTTTTCGTTTGAGCAAAATATAAACAATCTCACATTATGTATATCTTTTTTATTACATTTTTGATGAATTTAGGAGCATAAATTTCAAATCTTAACTTTAGATTTAGATAAATTTAAATAAATTTTAATGTAATTTTATATTACATATTATTTAAATCTAATACAAATTAAAATTCAAAAATTATTCAAACATAGAGTATGTGAATCCATAATTCCACGAATCATGGAATTATATAAAGGACATGCTCTTTTTGCATGTATCTAAGTGCCTGTATTTTAGATATTAAACATGTGACAAATTGGTCTACATTTGTTAATATTAAACGTATTAAAAAGGAATTCATTTGTAACATGTTTATTATTTAAGACACAAACACACTGACACATGGAGAAACACGTCTCTGTATAATTTTCCTGACTCATAAGACTAAAGTATTTTTCATAATAATATTATTTTTAGTGTTCTCAATGCCTATTTTAATTGGTCACTTTTCTTAATTTGTATGCTCCCCTGAAGAAATAACGCGTATTCCTTTATATTTGAGAAAATCAAAACTCATTCACCAGACAAAAAAAAAGTTTAGTGACGGCCATATATCATCACTAATAATGGAAAACTGTCACTATTAATTATTAGTGACCACTTAGTGCTGCTTACAGATTGATCACTATAACGGTCGTCTTAGCTCATTATTAGTGATGGTTTCAGAACTTTCACTAATAATTGAGTATTAGTGACGATTTCGAATCTGTCACAAATAATTGAGTATTAGTGATGGAGCCGGATTGTCACTAAAGGTGTAATACCATCACTATTTTTGGGCTGAAAATCGTCACTAAAAACCTATTATTAGTGATAGTTTCAAAACCATCACTATTGTCCCACTTTTAGTGATGGTTTTGGAACCATTACTAAAAGTTTCATACAATTTAATTTAAAAAAAAAAAATTAGGCATTCTTGTGAAAACCCTGTAATGACATTTCATCACACATTATATTGAACCAAAATTATAGATCCATTGTTGTAATCATTAATAAAATGAAAATATGTATACATAAAAAGTGTTAGAATGTACATAAATATCATATACATGGTCTGTCCACATAACAAAAAATACAAAAAAAAAAAAAATAGTGTGCATCATCATTATTGTAGTTGTCGTCATCCTCATCATCATTCGACAAACCACAGATCCTACAAAAGAATTGTTAAAATTCCAAGTATCTTTGTGAATAATGAGTAAATTAGGAAAGTGGGTAAATGTAGAAGATTATATATTATTCTGTAGGGGGATTATTTCCTTGTTTAGACAGTGATTGTATTATATAATGTACGATTGGGGATGGACATACTAACACGTAGTGAATTGAATTCTGCTTCAGGATCAGCGGTTAGGGTTTCTAACTTATTAACTTGGCCAGTGAACACCATCAATAGCAGAGGGTCGACCTCTTCTGAAATGGAGGCAACTAAGAGGCACATCCGTGGGGGTTCGAAGGGGGCTAGACAAGGACAGGCCATTTCACTCTCTAGTGGAGAAATTAAATGGAAAAAAATTCCGTGAGTGGGCTCAATCCATAAAATTGGTAATTTAAGGAAAAGGGAGGCTAGGTTATCTTACCGGCAAACGGAGGAAACCAAACTCTACCGACGTTGTAGCCTCGCAAAAATGGAGGTTCGAAAACTCCATGCTCACTACTTGGCTCTCAAACTCAGTGCAACCATCAATCGGGAAAATCTACTTGTTCTTGCCAACAGCAAAGGACGTCTGGGATGCCATTCGTGAGACATATTCCGACGTCAAGAGTTACTCGCAGATCTTCAAGATCAAGTGTGATGCCCCAATTTTCATACCATTTTTTTTCATTAAATAATAATATTCAAATCACACATCGGCCACGTCAGAATCTCTGATACCATATTAGCATCACCCGACCCGAAGTGGAATACTAGGGAATTAGTCAAACTTATATAACAATCCTATCAATGAAAGTCAATATACAAATCATTCAGAATACAAATAACCAGAGTACTAAACATCCATACACATATACATATCTAACACACTCTAAAAAATCAATCAAAACTTTAGGGGATAACATACATCCCTAGGTCAAACACTCACCCTGGCTATTAGGGTATCAGCTCCCCTCTATCTCGGAGCTCTAACACCTGGTCTTTCTCGATTTCCTAAAATATTTAAATGATTGGGTGAGACACAGTAAGACGGAATAAATTATTTACAATGTGTGGTAGTATGAATTTCATTATATCATAACATATATTCATTTCAGTGATAATACCTTCTAAGAAAAATATACCAATTCCGCATTTATAATCATATAAATATAATACACAAGCTTTTATAAGCTTTATTCCATTTTCAAATTCATTCACACACAACCCATGTTTACCAGCAAAGTTCCCAAGAATAGGGAAGATTACATGCTCATACATGTAGCTCCCCTCTTCTCTAATATCGTTTGTAATTTTGCCTGATTAAGTCAGGTTCAGCTTCAACTGATACTTATCAGGGCATTCACCTTACTCAGTAAACCCTCAGGCGAAGTGTTTTACTTCGCTTTAATTATTTATGTTATTAACTCACACTCTTTCATTTCCCATTTTCATCATTCTTCATTCCCATTTACATCTCACCATCCAGCCCATGAGTGTCCTCGAGTAACCAGATGCATATTTTGCGTCTGTAACTCATGGATGCCCGAGGATATTCTCCATGCCATGCTTCACCCAGGTCGAGGTTACGCGACCCTGAAAAATATTCCATGCCATGCTTCCCCCCATATTCGGGTTGTGCAGCTAAATGCGGATCTTAATCATGGTTGGCCTTCTAGTTAGATCAAAATACAACATACCATATACCCGTCTATAGTACGAATGGCCTGCCTCACCCGGTCCGAAACTCCAGCGGGTAAAACTACCTCGCGCACATGGTCATTCGACTATCATGTCACATGCTCCACGAGTCTGTGTGGTTGCAAATGAATCACCATAGCTATGGTACCATACTCATTATCGCAATCCATCCATCAGGGTTTTCATTTCCACCTTTCACTTGGCACAATCAGGATTCATCATCCAGCATTCATCATGGAATCATCAAGAATTGCCAATATCAACTGTAGCTTTACTTGCAATGTCACATTTCAAATATCATATTTCAGATTCATATCTGCAGTATCACATTACAAGATCCCATTTATCAATATTTCACATCCAATATACACATTTCAGGATCAATTTCAATTTCAACACTCAATATTCATATTGCAAAATTCACATTGCAATAGTTCAATTTCCATATTCATATATCAATATCACAATTCAATATTCACATAGGTTCTCATCCTCGTCGAGGGCTTGCAAACAGTTCAATACATAATGCATCTGCATACATGAACATAGCATACAGACATAGAGAGAGATAGAGATAGATAGATGTGCAGGGCACGGTTTTCCACAGATCTCAGTGAAAACAATATCAAACATTCATAGGTCTCCAGTATAGCATGCAAATCTATGCCTCACATTTTCTAATTTTCAAAAGTTTTTTCCGTTGACCTGTCACTGTTATCATTTGTCCAATTTCAAATCTCATAGTTCAATTGACATGTCAGAACGGTCATGAGTTTGAATGGCAAAGGGAACCCAATTTCAAATACATTTCAAGATAAAGCAGAGGTAAACAATGGGTAATCTGATATTCATATCATAATAATTCAAGTAAATATCATATTTCAATTTCTCAGTATTTCCCAACTAGTATTTTTAGAAAAAGATTGCTAAATTTATTTCCCTTACCTAACTTAAAGAGACTTGCGAAAATACCAAAAGCCCACGCTCCGGCGTTTGAAACTCAAACACCATGAAATTTAAATTTCCAATTTAATTCAGCTCAACCCCATAATTACAATTATTTTAATATTTCTAGGTTCACACGCGCCCATTAACCCATTAAATTCCTAAAAAAAGAGAGTTTGATCCACTGTCACATATGTAAAGTTTAATTTTTTAACACATACTTAAAAATACCCAATATGATCAAATCATCGCAATTTAATCTAATTCAAAAATATTCCCAAAATATAATTTAATACATCACTAGAACTTAATTTAATTCCAAATACTCCCAAAAATTTATTCAACAATTTTCGCAGTTTAATTAATTCCCAAGAATAAACAAAAAATCGAAATAATCAAATACTACAATTTAATATAAATACTAGAATTTATTCGGTTAAAGTGTACTCACCTTTTCCTGGGAGTGGTTGCCTAGGCTCCCAATCAAAAATCCACTCAATTAAATTGACGAGGATCGTGCTGGCCCTAGGAATGGAGTTCTAATCATCAATTAGGCCAAGATGTGAGGAGACATTGAGAAGAGAGAGCGGGTTTACCTTACCCTATGCGTGGTGCACTACGATGCTCCTACGAAAAATCCATCCTATTAAATGGTCAGGACCGAGATAGGAACTCTTGGTATGTTGTTTTCCAATCGGTTGAGTATTCATTGAGAACAGAGGCGAGAGAGAGAGCGGAGAGAGAGGAGAGAGGAGAGAGAGAGAGAGAGAGAAGAAAGAGAGAAGGACGGGGAGGAGAGAGAGGGAGGATGGCAAGCGGGCCGGGCGGGGGGCAGGAAGGAAAGGCCGGCGGGACAGCGCAAGGAGGCGGCAAGCGGCAAGGGAGGAGAGGGAAAGAACAAAAAAGGGGAGCGGGAAAAGGGAAAGAAAGAAAGAAAAATAGGAAGGAAAGAAGAATAAGAAGAAAGGAAGGAAGAAGGATTGAAGGAAAAGGGAAAAGGAAGAAGGAAGACTGGAGGAAGAAGAGAATATATACTCAGATTATATGTAAGTAGATATATATAATATACTATATATCTATATATATATATATATATATATAGAAAGTTTCAGGAAGTGAGACTTCCTGAAACAACTGGAAATCAGGAACCCTCCCCCTCTTTACATCTCTGCGCATGCCCCCTGCATGTCTCCCAGTGTCTCTCGCTCCTTGTTCTCTCTCCCTCTCTTCTCATTTTCTCGGCTAATATTCGGCCAATTGGAAAACTAGCCAATAAAAAAATTAAAGATATCGCTAGGATCCTATCTTTGCCACCGACATTTCTACCAGAGTGAATTTTTCGTAGGAGCGACGTAGGCACCACTCCTGGGGAAAGGTATACTCTCCCCTTTCCTTAATTTCTCCTTTAATCTTCAGCTAAATCAATGATCGGGCACCACCACAGGGTCCTAGTCTCGATTGTCGTCATTTTGGCTGGAGTGAATTTTTAATTTGGGGGTCCTAGGCACCACTCCAAAGCAAGAGTGAGATTTAGGGAATTAAGCAAGTTGATTATTTTAGGAATGTAATTATGTATGGAGTGTATTAGATTAGGAAATGGTAAATAGTTATTGGGAATTTTGTGAGCCTAGAATTATAAGGAAATTATAATTTTGCGGGTGATTTGGTTTATTGGGTGATAATGTGATTCAAGGCTGGAGTTTTGACGCTACGAGCATGGGTTGGAATTTTACCAAGCGTTCAGGATTCTAGAAGAGGATATAGTTAAGTCAATAATTTTATGGAATTTGAATCAATTTAATTGTTACGTTTATATATATAACTTGATTTGAGAATTCTGAGGTTATTTTTGAAAACCCCGTTCGGATTAATTTATTTTACAAAATTAGGATATATGATATGTAATTTTGTATAAAATTAATGGTGGACAGTTGAATATATATATGAGTGCGTTTAAATGTGAAATTGTGTGGCAGATGATTTGAATGGGTTAAAAATTATAAAATACTGAATTGTTTGAGAAATACTGGAAATGCTTGCAAAAATACTAGAACTGTTTATGAAATGCAGGAGCTTGAAATAACGGCCAGTGGCCGGGTATTGTTTGATTTGCCAAGGGCCAGGATTATTATTTGATGGCCAAGGGTCGAGTTTCAATTGATGGCTATACACCAGGTTGTATTTTGTGGTCGACGGCTAGGTTTTTGGAATAACAAGAAATATATGTAAATTGATGTTTTAAATGGTGATTTCTATTATCTAAATTGCATGATATGCTTTAGGAACCTTAAGGACCAATGTATTGTGAGCATGGTACCGTTGCTAGGGATTTGTTATATGGCTGTGTGTGCCCACACCTGTGCTGGGAGGTGTAGGGTGGCCTTGTCCGATTTGCCTACGTGAGGTGAATATACCCCCCCTCCCCTAGGTAAGGGCAATCAGACCAATAGCTGGAGCTACATATACATGAGGAGTATGTTAGCAGAGAGTACAGATGACTATTGTCTGGGTGGATCCCCTAAGACATTAGTCCAGCTTTCGGGCTGCACAACCCGTGCCATGGGGGAAGTAAATGGTGTGTTACTCACAAGGAGTGTCTTAGATGCATATCTGTTAATTTATGTGAATATGAATAATTAATAAGATAATTTCGAGGACTTGCTGAGAAAGGTGAGTGCCTTAGTAGCAGTAATGGTATTAGAGCAGAGGAAAGCTACTTGTATGGGAGGGTAATCTTCCTTATCCTCAGCTAATTGTGTGTGTGAGTGTAAAATAAGAATGATTTCATAAATGTGTTTATCTACTTAGTGAATTGGTTATTTTTTGTATACTAAATGCATGCTAGCCACACACTAACATTAACTTAGTTTTTCCCTTACTGAACTTTGCCTCACCCCTACTTTACAAACTATCTTTTCAGGAAATCCAAGGGATCGAGTTTAGCAGGCTAGAGGAGTCGGGCTAGTGGTTTAAATTTATGTAGGTGGTGTGTATGGACAGAGATTTTATTTTTGTATAGTTTATGGGATGTAATTATGTGAAAATGGAGATATTTGTGTATAAAGATAGTTACAACTCTGGTAATGTAATTTGAGGATTTTGTGTTTTATTTCCACTGCGTATATGCGTTTCATATATGATGAATAAGGTATCAGATACACAAAGGTCATTAAAGTAGCACCCCGGGCCCACATAGCGGGTCGAGGCGTTACAGGTGGTATCAAAGCCTAGGTTTGCTAGGTTCTGTAGACTTTGATGGTTGATAATTACCAGAGTATAGGTTGAGATAAGTTAAGGATAGGAATGGGTAGGTTAGGCCAAGTTTTGGTCTGGAAGCTTGGAGGCAGAGATCCTTGACATTTTTCTGTGCTTTTCCTAGAATGACGATTTCAGGAAAACCATGGTTTATCTATCAATGGTTTTGTTTCTGGGTTGAGAGACTGGAGCTTGGAAATTTAGGTTGGAACGTTAGGATGCTCGAGCACGTGTGTGGAGTCAGTATTATGTTGGAGACTAATATATTGTCGATTTTGTGAGAAAATTAGGGGAATGAATCTTTAAACTAAGAATTCATAAGTATTAGTAGTTTCTTCATTTCATACTTGGTTCAATTATGATGAATAAGGAGTTTCTAAGTTCGTTTCTATCCTATCTTCAGGATGGATTCTAGGGGAAATGACATCATAACTGGAGGGGATAATCACGTGGATACTTCTAGTAAGGATGATGTTGATACTTTGGCAGTGCGGTGAAGTATAGCACGGTAGGCTAGGAAGGAGAATCGGAGGGACTCTAGAGAGCAGGATCAGCCACCAATTGGTCAAGGCTTCACTTTTTAGCAGTTTACCTGAATGAATCTACCGATTTTTGTTGGAGGAGCAAACACAGTCACAGCTGAAGATTGGGTTCAAGAAATAGAGGAACTGTTGGCTGTGTTGGAGTGCATAGAGGAGCAGAAGGTTCAGTTTGCCACCTTTAAATTGGTAGTGGAAGTGAAGAGGTGGTCGAGATTGGCAAATATGGTTAAGGAACAGCATCCAAGGCATATAACTATCACCTGGAGTTGCTTCAGGGAGGTCTTCTTTGACAGATACTTCCTTGCTGCCACCCGAGAGGCGAAGTCTTAGGAGTTCCTGCATCTGACCCAAGGACCCATGACTGTATAGCAGTATGCGGCTAGGTTCATAGAGCTATTCCATTTCGCTCCTCATATGGTCCCAGATGAATTGAGGAAAGCTTGGATGTTCGAGAGAGGTCTAAGGCAGGGAATACACGCACTGGTGGTGGCATTGTTGACTCAAATTTTCTCTGAGCTGGTGGACAGGGGCATGGCAGTTGAGGCTTGTATTCAGGAGGCAGAGAAAACCGCAAACCAGAAGAAGAGGCCCTTGCCTCAGGGGCTTCAGAGCAGCACTAGTCAGGGCTCATGGAGGTGACCTAGTAATTTCTTGGGCTAACGATAGGATATGGGATCTCAAGCCCGTCAAGGGAGTTCGCAGCGTCCTATATGTTCCAGATGTCATCAGAGGCATTAGATCGAGTACAGGGGAGGACCAACTATTTTCTATCGGTGTAGTGGGGTTGGACATATGGCGTTGGACTGCTGCGCAACATTGAACTATCCACCTCCACAGCATCAGTACCGAAGAGGTAATCAGGCACCCCAAAGGGGTCACCCGAAGGGGAGTTGAGATTAGAGGATATCCCAGTAGTGAGGGATTTTCCTTATATATATTCCCCGAGGATTTGCCAAGACCACCTCTTGATCGTGAGGTAGAGGTTACTATTGATCTAGTTCCAGGGATAGCACCAATTTCTAAAGCGCCGTACAGAATGGCACCGACAGAATTAAAAGAGTTAAGGAACAGTTACAAGAATTATTAGATAAGGGTTTATTAGGCCCAATGTGTAACCCTGAAAAACGCTTGTATTGTTTGTGAAAAAGAAATATGGGTCGATGAGAATGTGCATCGACTACATATTTTCATATTTCCATAAGTCGGCCAAAATAGTGGGGACAGTTTAATCCTAAAATTAAGATTCCCATAAGAATGTAAGATACTAAGTGGGCAACAATTGGACTCTTATGTTTTGGGAAAATTCTTTATTTCCTGGGAAGTGATGTTATCACCATAAAGTGAAAACAAACATAAGAACAAGATGTCATGGGCATCACATTGCCAAGTATTCCGAAGGATCCTGTGAACCAAATAACACCAAATTGAATCATCTTTAGCAACTTACCTAGAAGGAAAATTATAATGATGCTTGGACCTTTAGCAATCTGGTATCCAGAAGGAAAACCATACATGATAGGACCTGGAGCTTTATCTTTTTGCTCTATCATGTGCGATTCCTACTTGGAAATGGGACGTATATGATAGTGGTTTCTGAAAAAGAAGTTAATAAGGGGACTTATGATTGAGGCTAGGTGAAAGAGTGCGGTTAATTAAATAAGTGGCTGTAAGAATGCATTCACCCCAAAAGGAGACGGGAAGATTAGCTTGAAAATGTAAACATTGAGCCATATAAAAAAATGACAATGTTTGCGCTCGGCAACACCATTCTGTTCAGGTGTATCCATACATGTGCGCTCGTGAAAAATGTCTTGATCATGGA
Source organism: Malania oleifera (assembly GCF_029873635.1). Classification (NCBI taxonomy): domain Eukaryota; kingdom Viridiplantae; phylum Streptophyta; class Magnoliopsida; order Santalales; family Ximeniaceae; genus Malania; species Malania oleifera. The sequence continues at coordinate 82,188,349 of NC_080420.1, forward strand.
AAAAAGTTTGAAGTGGAGTGAATAGAAATTCTCGATCATTATTAGTGTGCACGTGCTTAATGGTGCAATTGAATTGATTTTTAACCATGGTGCAAAAATTTTTAAAGCAAAAGAAAGTATCAGATTTCATGCATATAAGATAGACCTATGTAGCACGTGAGTAGTCATCCACGATTGTTAAAAAATAATGTGCACTAGAAAGTGAAACTGTAGGATAACCACCCCATATGCCAAAATAAGTCCGATTAAAACAAAATGTGCTTTTATTTGTATTTAAAGAAAAAGGTAAACGAGTGTGTTTTGCTCTAGTACAAACATTACAAGGCAAATGAGAAGAAGACATATTTAAGGTTTTTGGAATGCATGAGATAGAAGGGTGATCAAGACGTTGATATTAAAGAGTAGTGTTAGAAACACGCTGAGAGTGGAAAACTAAGGCGGAGGGAGGTTTATAATGGTAAAGTTCATCCATACTTACACACGTTCCAATCAGCCTCCTCGTTGATAGGTCCTAAAAAACACAAAAGGTAGGAAATAATATAGCAACACAATTGAGACCAGTGGTAATTTTGCTGATGGACAATAAATTAAATTTAAATGAAGGCACATAAAGAACATTAGAAAGAGAGAAATTAGGAGAAAAAAAACATAATGTCGGTATGAGTTACAGGAACAATATCATCATTTGGAAGCTTAATGGGGCATGACAGATTAAGAAGTTTAATATTATCAAGAGTAGACAAATTGGAAGTCATATGATTGGACACACCTGCATCAACAATCCATTCAATATTAGAAAAAGAAACACAGTGACAAGAGACAAAGTTACGAGCAAAATTGGTAGAATTGGTGTTCAAGGGCAATAAAAGATCAAAGAGTTGACGGTATTATTCACTATAAGTCTAGGAATAGCAATCTTAGAAGAAGTTGAAGAATATGTGACAGTATTTGCAATCATTGAAGAACCAGATGTAATGTTGGTCATATTGTAGATTAGTTTAGGCGAAGCAAACCGCCGAATCAGGTCAGATTTGACCTCTTTTCCAAGTGGAGATGCGAAGAAACAGAGAGGCTGTGAGCTTGAGGATCTATTGCTGGAAAACTATCCGAAGACAAGAATGATGCCGGAGTAGGAGCAACAAGCAAAGATGTCACCGGAGAAGGCAACCCAAGGCTTAAGGGATACTCGGAGAAGATTAACAGAAAAATTGTCGTCGGAACTAAGATGGTTGGATCGCCGGAAAAACAGAGCTGAGATGGATCGTCGGAAAACTACGAACAGAACCAGCCGAGACGACGAGCTAGAACTGAGAGAGACTGCGCTGGAGATGGGAAAGAACTGTCGGATAACTGAGGTATGATGGAGACGATGCCAGAGCTGCTGTGGGTATTGAAACTGAGAGCTGCAACTGAGCTGGGAGGAGAGAAATGATGTCGAAAACTTAACGGTGCATTGAGATGAGGTCGTAGAAGGTGGAAGACGCCAAGAATTGAGAACAACCGAGAAACTAAGAGATTGCTGGAGAGATTAAGCGTATGTCGATCAAAGTGGTCTGGCCGAAGAAGACAACCAAACTGAGACAACTCCGAGAGATGCTGAAGAAAAAAAAAAAGGGAGTCGAGAGACAGAGACTCAACGTGGCCTGATTGGCGTCGACAACTCGTAGAGTCACAGTGCAGAGGGGCAGAAGCGAGAACTGAGAAGGTGACTGGTGAGCTTCTTGGCTTCTCGCGGGTCGTGAAGACTGAGAGAGTGAGGCAAATCGCCGGAAACAACTAAAGAACGTCGGAGAAAAAAACAGCAGCAAAGAGGGACGGTGGTTTGCCGGAAACAGAGCACGAATTGAAGGGGATGCTAGAAAACTAAAAAAGTAAGGAATGCCGAACAAGAGAATGAGAGAGGGAAGAACTGAGGGCTTGCAAATCAGACAAGAAAACCACACCCAGACGATGACGTAGAACTGGCGGTCGAGTGGAGGGAGGATGAGATGGCAGTGACAAAGAAGGTTAGAAAAAAACTAGGTTTTGAAAGTAACCATTCTCCCATGCACGAGAAATTATATAAGGGAACTCACCCTTCAAGTGTTTGTGTGTCTGTTTTTTTAATTATATACTTACTGAAAATAAGTTTTCTTTTAATATTAATAAATATATAATCAATTAAGTCTAATATTAAAAAAATACAGACTAGTGGAAGGGGAGGTCTGTATAATTTCTCCTTGTTGCACCTATTTCATACTCTCTCTCAACATCAAGAACCCACGTACAATGGCAGTATTCCCTCTCAAATTGCATTACGGAACTCACATGATGATTCATTCCCGTGTTAAAATATGATATTACTCCATTGTTATTATCCATTTAAAGTAGTTTTTTTTCTCTTCTTTTTCGCGGTGAGCGAAGTTAGCTTCCCCCACACCCCCCCCCCCCCCCCACCTCTCTCCCCCCTCCTTTTCATCATTAAATCTCACTCTTTCTCGCTTCAACCTGCCAGGGCCACAACATATGACATATCATCAGAGCTACCTGCAGAGAGAATTATTGGCCACCACAATTACATCGCTGGCGATGGACGACTACGGCGGAGGGTACAAGACGAAGCCGTCGGCACTCTTGAACTCGGTGTTCATGTCGACGGCAAGGACGGCGGCGAGGATGCTGGTGGCGGTGGCGTCCAACGTGAAGGCGGAGCCTGCGGAGAAGTGGAAGGTCTCCGATCACCTGAGGTTCATGCTCATGCTCCTCACTTGGCTCACCCTTTGGATCCTCCGGATTCTGATGGATCACCTCCCCGTCCCCATCGCCCCCTCCCCACCCTACTCCCTCGACGCCTTCCCCACCGTTGGATCATCCTTTGACTTCTTGGCCTCTTCATCAGCACCATCGGTCGACGTCGTCTCACCAGCATCATCATCGTCTTCGTCTTCTTCATTCTGCGTGCCTTCTCTGCGTTCGACGTCTTCGGTTTCTTCTTCCTTGGAACTGGTTTCGTCGGAACGAGGAATGAATAGACCGTCCGACGTTAACGCCCTCAGGAGAGCTCTCTCACATGTAAGTTTTATCTTGGTAATAATTGTTGTTTATAATTAAATGCTCCATTAATACATCTGAGAGCATATTTGAAAAAAAAAAATTGAAACCAGCTTGTGAAGTTAGAAAAAAAAAAAACAGCAATCTTTTTTTAATTAGTGGTTGTATGCATGCATAATTAATATATTATTTGTACAATTAATTTGCGCTTGCGTGAACTTGGGAAATGTTAAAGAATCAAAAACAAATTTAAAAAATTAAAATAAAAAAAATTAAAATATATAATAAATAATAACTTAAATTTTATTTTATAAATAGATAATATTTAATTTTTAATTATAAATCATATTTTTAATTTATTATTATTTTTAATTTGTAATACTATTTAATATAAAAACGTGATAAAATATGAAAATGTTTTTTTCTTTCTATTTTTTCTTAAATACAAATTTCAATCCAAAAAAGTCTCAAGCCTTGAGTACTTTGAATGAAAATTAATTAACATTAATTTTCCTCAAGACTTGATAAAAAGATAAATAAAAAAAATTTAAGGATATTTATTTTAAATTTTAATTTTTTAAAATTTTATCAAAAATAAATTTTTTAAAAGTATAAGCTCCGAAAAATTAGTAAGGAAGATTTCAAAAGAAATTAAATTATGGAGACATGTTGTTTTTCAAAATCCTAAAGGAGATATTTATTTATTTATTAAAATCAAATTTCAAGAAAAATCAATATATTATATCATTATATTTAATGCACCAATTAATTTGGCCAATTTGGTAATAAACTTTTAAGTAGACGAGTAAAAATATTTCATAAAATATGATATCAACAACTCTGCATACATCAATTTGTGAAGGGAAAGGGTGATCATGCATGCAGCTAATGCAATATAACGTTCCACGTGTCGACCTTGTAACCCCCATAGGACATTTGGTCAGCATGCATGGCTTGAGAGCCACATCTGTTATCTTAGATTGCAATATTAATTGTCTTATTCGTTTTTGTTTTCTTATGTTTTGTTTTTTTTCATGTTCTGATTTACCCGTCTACTGTTTTTATTTAAGCTTGGATTATACGGTAATTTCTCATTTCATAACTTTAAATAATCTTTTCGTAAAACACAAGTGTGAAATCGATAAACATATATAATTAAATTTTAATTAATTATTTAATTTCAAATAATGACAAATTCGGGAAAACCGATTACCAATAAACGACCGAAATGTCAGTTCGGTTCGTTAAAAATTAGCGGTCGTTGGTTAGCTCATTCGGTGATCGTTCGGTTCGGTTAATTGTTTCGTAACCGATTACCGAATATAATAATTTAAAATAATTATAAATTAAAATCTGTTATATTTTTCTGGTTTTCTCAAACTCTCAGCTATCTCACACTCGCAGAAGCGAAACCCTCCCTCACTGGCAATGAGTCACTGCCTCTCTCTCGCTCACCTGAGCTCGCTCATTCGCAGTCCACACCAGACACCACCGGTCCACCAGACTCCATCTTCACGCGATGCCGTCGTATGTGTCCATCGCCGTCGCCGACTCGCCATCACCGCCATCGTCACCAACACGGCAACACAGACTACACAGTCATTGCTCTCTGAAATCGGAAGGCCATCACCGAGTCACTGCCTCTCTCCCACTCATCCGAGCTCACTGCTCCGCACCGCCATCGCCATCGTCGTTGCCGTCCATCATCACCAGCACACAAGCTGACAAGCTCCCTCTCATTCTCATTTCTCTTCTCTCGTCGCCGTCCCAGTTCACTGAGAAGTGAGAACCACCCCCGAGTCCCCTTCCTTCACTTCTCGGGAAGCTTCCCCCCTGCCCTCACTTCTCGGATACACCTTCCCGGCTTCCCCCCTTCCCTCACTTCTCGGTTAAATTCGGTTAACCGAATTACCCGAAAAATAAATTCGGTCGGTTCGATTCGGTTCAGCCAAACGGTTCGGTCGGTTCGGTTAACAGTTTTCTTTAACCGAAAATTTCGGTTAATTCGGTTAATTAACCGAATATGGCCGAACCGACCGTTTGCTCACCCCTAGGCAAGACATCGATTTTTCTTTATGTTTCCAGTATGTGGTGATTTTTTAAAATTACATGTAAATAACGTGTTTAATCTTTTTTTTTAATAGCTTAAGAACTCTAGTCACTATTATATTACTTTAAACACTATGATGCACGTTCAAATTAACCCGAAAGGTGAAAATTGTCCATCTAATAACGCACCCTGATAATTTAATGGTATATATAATGCTTCCAGAGAAATCAAATAGGTGAATTTAGGTACTAACTCATATGGTATTAGTCAAAACTTTTCATGCTTACAACATAAAAGAAAAAAAAAAACACACAAACAAAAAAGAAAGATTAACACGTGGTCCTTTCTCTTTGGATGCAGATTTTTGCAGTTCTAAACGAGATTCCGGCAAAGTCGACGAAATATCAGTTTGCTATGGGAATGGTCGATAAGATCATGGATGAAAATGCCAGGGCTGGCCAAGTGGAGTTGCTGCAGATCAATCGTGCGGCCCTGGCATCAGCATTCGCGCGTACATCAAACCTCTTGTACTGCTCTCTCCAGAGCGGCGAGGCGGCGGACGGTGGCGGCGCCTGGTCTACCCGCATTATCAGGGCGATTCCGCTGGGCTCCTCCTTGGCCTCCTATTTCAAAACGGTAGGCCTCTGCCTCTCCGCCATCCTTCCGTTGGAGGGTCTGAGCGCCGCCAAGAGTCGATTGCAGAGGGGCCAGCAAGCCGCCGCGGGCGGTGGCAAGGTGGGCGACGAGGATTGCGTGGACGTGGTGGCGGAGAAGCACGCGCAGGAGTTGCTGTGGATAACCAGCAAGCTAAAAGGCTATGGAGCGATGGACGAAGCGTTGGTGCAGTGGAGTTTTGCGACGGGGCTGGCGTCACTGTCCATCGCTGCTAATCCGAGGGTACAGGGCTTCATGGTCAAGATCACAGGTAAGCTTTGAATTAAATTAACATTTACTAAATTCCTAAAATCTTTAGGCTGCGGTTGGAATTCGAAAAAATATTTTAAAAAATATATATATCAAGAAATTCACGTGGTGATGGAGGAAAGTAAGAAAAGAAAATGAAAAATATACCAAATTTATAAATAAAATTTTGATTTTATACATCATTAATATTTAGTTTTTTTCAATTATTTATCATATAAAATTAAATTTATATTTTTTGATAGAATTTAATATAAAAGGAAAATATAAGAAAAAAAAAAAAAGAGTTTCTACCTTATTTTCCTTTCTTTTCCTCTTCTCAAATAAAATTCTGATCTAAAGGGACCATTAAGGCATGTTTGTGTGTGAAAGTCTATTTTTATTTTTAATTTTCACTATTTAAAAAATTATAAAACTATAAGCTTATTTTTCAATTTTTTAGGAGTCTGTCTGGATTAAGAGTTATACTTAGGAAAGGAAAGGAAAGGGAAATAAAGAGGAAATTTATTTTTCATTGTATTCTTTTTCTATATTTAATTCTATTTAAAATGAAAGTTTATTTTTTAAAATGAAAATTTGATTATGCGTACAATAAAAAAATTGTTCATGAATTATATATATATATATATATATATATATATATATATATTTCACTTTCTTTCTTACTTTCCTTGATAACCAAATATGAAAATATAGAGTCTTTGATATTTTCCTCTCCTGTCTCTAATATTTTCCGAATTCCAAATGAGAACTAAAAGAAATATTAAAAATAAAAAAATTTAAATATTTTATGAAAATTTTAAAAAATTTTAAAAATGTCATGTTATTTTTTATCGTTTAAAAACTAGGAATAGAAAATAAAATTGTTGTAGAAACCAAGTTGGTGCCCTCAACTTTACCTACTTTGTACTTTTTTTTTTTTTGGGTACAACCCGGGTATCCGCCTACCGTCAACGACGTCCGTTTTACGGTCCGTCGCACCGGCCAGCGACTAATCCCACGCCCCGTGGATCCGGCCCCACATCACCACGAGGAGGGTAAACCAGGAGCCCAGGGGCGGAATCGAACCCGGGAGGCTGATTGCTGACCTCGTGAGAGGCACACCCGTAGTCCGCTCCACCACCTGAGCTACGCCCTGGGGGCATTACCTACTTTGTACTTGGTTGTTGAAGTGGTGGACTGCTTGAAGGGTATGGTTTGGCCATGCAAAAGGCAACCAAATAGAGTGACCAGATTCAAGTTTCAAAAAGGCCCTTCAATGCTTAAGACAATAGGGTTTCTAAAGTGGAATTGTAGAGGAGTTTTAGGTCACAAATTGTACTTACCTCCTTTTCGGTTCCTTATTCCACCTTATAGCTAGATTGCTCATAATTGCCTAAACAAGGGATTCTCCCCAAAATTCATGACAGTGCTAATGATTCTTGACTACAAATCAACACACTTCCACCTAGAAATATTCTTTCATTTCTCCTTTAAGGGTAGTTACTTAGTATATAGGTTGACTTCGACATCAAGGGATTATATCTTCCCTTGATTCTCCAAGATTATTACAAAAGCTATCCAACTATATTGATTAATAGTTGTCCACACAGACCTTTCAAGTGACTCATTTTACCCTTTAGTGCCCCTAACCTAGAGTTTGGTGAAGAAAATTATAGGGTCAAATCTCCGGTCCTCAATTGAGGACCAAGGTTCAAGCTTTAGCATCTGTCTTGACCTAAATGTTAGAGTGGCATATGGCGGTCTCTGGGCCATTTTTTTTTTTGGCATGAAAAACATTCATTTCTAGCACAGTCTCCTCATGCATGCCTCCCTTTCCTCATATGTCCTAATGTCACAAGTCAAACTTGTTTAGGACATTATACCTGCCTATGACCGCTTGCCTTGTGTATATGGGATGGTCACCATCATGTAAATAGTAGTATAAGGTTTATTCATTAAGTGTGTTTATGCCTTAGTAAAATGAGAGTGACTCATTGATCAATTTGATGTTTCCTAGTGTTAGACTGTTAGAGTTAGAATAACATATAAAACTCTTTATACGAGGATGAGTGTTTATAAATAATTGTAAAAACTTACTAGCAGTTGTAAATATGCTTCGCCTATTTGCCTCCTACACTAAACACATGTTGCCTACGGAGGTGTTGTGAATGAATTATGTTTTAATGTTTACCACATAATTTTTATTTGCTTACATACTTTGCTTACTGCTTCCATTTACTTTGCATCTAATGGTTGTGAATTTGTTTTTTGTAGTAAATCAAAGTATACTTTTGGCTGGATAGTTAAACAAAATTGTTTTAGTTAGTGCTACTTGACCCTTCACTAGATGTGAAGTGTTTGGCCCGTGACACCTGAGTGTGACGCATACAGTAGTTAATGTTCCTCCATTGATTGTGATCTTATTCTGATCCTATTTTGCCATATGTCATAGGGTGCTGATGTCTTTTCCTCTTCTTTATGTAAATATGGCATTTTTTTTCCCTTTTTTCTTCTTGCCAAGTTCTTCATCTTCTCAAGTACCCTCTCTTGGTTCTCTTCCCATTTAAGCTCCTATACCTTCTTTCAGAGATCTTTAAGCTCCATCATTCAATCTCCAATCACTTTCCTTCAATTTCTAGTCCTTGTTCATCCTTTTGTTAATTTAAGATTCATTTCCTTTATGTTGACTTTATGGTCTCTAGGTATTCACTTTTATTCCCTTATGAGTTTTTCATCTTTGTTCTCTAGTTTTTCCATCTTGCTTCTTTTATCCACAATGGCCAAACCCAAATCAGGTGCTTTTTTGAATACAAACAAAGGGAAATGCATCCTTGGATCTTTTCGAGGACATCCCTAAAAAATCTTAAGTCCATATTGAATTAGGGTTGTCTAGGGAGAGGTTAAGTGGTCCCTTTGGTTAGCCTTGCACCCCAAGGGCCAAGGACATCCCTTAGTTGACTAAAAAAATTTCAAATTCCTTCAAACCTCCTCTTGCATCTCCCTGATCCTAAACAGGGTTTGCAATCATCAAATAAGGGAACTAGGTGTCTATAAAGAGGCATTTAAGTTTGGCCTTTTCTTTCCTCTCCACCTTGTGGCCCTCAAATAAGGAAACTAGGTGTCTATGAAGAGGCATTCATGGTTGGCGTTTGCTTTCCTCTCCACCCCTTCATTGTTGAAATCTTCGATTTCTACGACATTTCTCCTCTTTAATTTCTTCTAAACTACTAGCGCATTGGGTTTTTTGTCTTGTATTGAAATTATGAGATCGAGATTGACCCTATGGTCAAGAACTCCCAGTACTTCTTCTCCCTTCAACACCATCCCTATTTCGAAGAGTGGTGGTACTCTTATCTTCATCTAAACACGAAATTTACCTTCGAAAATTGGTCGTCCGTCCATAAATAGAAAAGTAGATTCATTTATACTCTATCTGAGAAGTCCTAACTGGTAAATGATGTACTAAAGGAGCCTATCCCTAACATTAGCTTTAGCCCTCAATGGACAAAAGATCAAGTAGTGAGGTCACCACCCTTCGAGCTTAGCGAATTTATCCTTTAAGTAGTTGTTGATTAAGTTCTAACTTCTTCTTTATTATATCATTAGGAAAGGCCTCCAAATCACCACAAGCTTCAAACCTCCCCTCTAGCTCAAGATACTAAGGATGGCGCTGGAACTATGAACCCACCCCTTATAAAAGGGGAAAAGATTATTTTAGGGTTTTAACTCTATTGCCCAGTCTTACGTGTCCATGTCCAGTGAAGAGGGCCAAGGGTCTGCACCTTTCTCCAATTTGGGCATGACTTAAACCACTTGGTCAGCCTTCTCCCCCTTTAGATGCTCCTATAAAGGGTTTGGCAACTTGGATTCTCAGGGGAATTCCCCTTTAAACTTTGATTATTGTTGTGGATCTTCAGCCATAAACTCCTTTAGTTTCATGCCACATCTTCTTTCCAAGTAAACTTCCTTCATATGTTTCTTTCTGATTCTTCCTTTTATTTTCGTATTTCCAATCGAAAATAAAATGTCACTGAACTCAGTTCAGATTTGGGGTTTTCAGGATTGTTTGAATTTTCTTTTGACAAATTTGAATGAACATGCAAATTAAATTCTAATTCTTAACTTGCACTAAATTTAACAACGAGAAACGGAAATCCTACGTTGAAAACCGAACAAGAATTGGAATACACGTTGAACTTCGAAATAAAAACTAAAAACGATAACTTTCCTACATAGCTTAAGGTATGATAAAAACTCAATCAAACACGAACTCGTAATTAAACATGCAATTCCAACAACCTCAATCGACAAAAAAAAAAAAAAAAAAAAAATTTAATACAAGCAGGAACAAAAATTTAACTCTTTCAACAATTAATGATAAACGGAAACATGATAAAAATTCTAAATTTAATTAACCTACACTAAATCTTAGAGAAAACCCAGCACAATTTAACTCAAAAAAAAAAAAGAAAACAAATTTAAATCTTAAAGAATATATATATATATATACATTTGGCATTTTATTCCCCTTTTTTTTTTTCAAGAGACCAACCGGAACTTTAACCAACTAAAAACTACTTCAAACGTAAAATTAAATCTATTGCTAATATTAAATAAAAAATAAAGAAAACAAATAATCACGATTTAAAAATTAAAACTTCAATTAAAATTTTACTAGAAAAAAATACAATCATTCATCTAATTAAGAGCAATAAATAAAACTAAAGGAAGAGAGGGGAGAACAGAAAAAGGAAAAGAAAGAGAAAAGAGAGAGAGAGAGAGAGAGAGAGAGAGAGAGAGAGAGAGAGAGAGAGAGAGAGAGAGAGAGAGAGAGAACAGCCTATGTGGCTCGGGTTCAGCAAGAGAAGGTCTCGGATATGGCAGCAAGCTGGAGGAAGCTTCTCGGGGTGGCTGGCCGTGGGTTGAGGACGGCTGTAGCAGCTGGTGTGGCTGAAGAAGGCAACAACAGTGGCAGCAAGTTAAGAAGCTCGGGGTGCTTCCTCTTCTGCAGACAACAACAGCAGTGGCAACGATCCTCTCATGTTGGGGAGTAGGAACAGTAGCAAAGAGCAAGAAGGACTTCGGGTTGCTGTTTCACGTGCAGTAGCAGCAAAGAGCAACCGGAACACCGCAAGGAGGAGGAGTTGAAGCAGTTGACAGCAGCGCGCAAGGAAAAGCAACAGTGCAGGAGGTTCTCGGCTTGGAGAGTTCATGGCAACAACGATGGGCTTCCTGTTATGCCGGGAACCCCACTTGTGCCAAACACCAATACTACAACTAATGATATTGAATATATATATATATATAAAAGAAACTAAAGCAATGCAAAAACTAATAATAAAAATAGTAAAAAGAACAAGACAAGAAATTAATGAGGTTTGGTATAGAATTACATACGTCCTCAGGCGCCAATGATCAATCCACTACTTCTTGATAAAATAAAATTTTGAGGTGTGTTTTACAAATGGAGAGTTGAGCTCTTTATATGGCTTCAACCTCAAGTCCAAAAAAAACTTCTCACCAATGTGGGACAAATAAAGAAAAAATTCAAAACAACTTTTCTACCAATGTGAAACTTTTCTACCAATGTGGGATAAAAAACAACAAATCTCCACCTTGACAATAAATTCAACAAATTTTCAGTCACTAACATTCTCTAAAGTTCCACATCATCAGCGCCTTCCAAAAAAATATTCAAACTTGTAGGATATTGATCAAGTCCAAACAATGTTTGAACTTGATTGTTGTCACAATCTTAGTTAACATGTCTGTGGGATTTTCATATGTAGCAATCTTCTGAAGAAGTATCTTACCTCCATTAATACTATCTTATATAAAATGAAACTGAACGTTGATGTACTTCATTTGTGCATGGTAGACTTGGTTCTTTGCCAAATGAACAGCTCTCTGGCTATCACAGAAAGTAGTTGATCAGCGTTTATCCAGATCACCTGTAAAATCAAAATCTAAATATCCAACCACACATTGATCAATAGTATTATTTTTCTCAAGTACTATACCAACATCAATCGTATTCATAATATATCTCAAAATCCATTTCACAGCTTGCCAATGTTCTTTACTCGGATCATGCATATACCCGCACACCATACTATCAACTGGTTAAATATTAGATCTAGTACAAACCATTGCATACATCAGACTACCAACAACATTTGCACAAGGAACTTGTAACATATACTTACGTTCCTCGTCTGATTTAGGAGATAAAGTTGCACTAAGTTTGAAATAAGGAGTAAGAGGAGTGCTTACTGGTATTGACTGCTTAGACATGCCGAAACTTTGTACTACCTTATTCAAATACCGTTTCTAAGACAAACTAACTCTTCCTTTCATTTTGTCTTTGCGAATCTCCATGCCAAGTATCTTCTTTGTTTCACCAAGATCTTTCATCTCAAACTCTTGATTTAAATGACTTTTCAACTTGTTGATTTCTTCTCTGTTCTTTGAAGCTATCAACATAACATCAACATACAAAAGTAAATGTATAAAACATCCATTTTTTAGTCTGCGAAAATAAACACAATGATCATATTTATTTCTGATGTACTTGTTACCCATCATAAACTAATGAAATTGTTTGTACCACGGTCTTGGAGACTGTTTTAAACCATACAATGATTTACCCAGTTTACATACCCAATTTTTTTTTCCAGCAACCTGAAATCCATCTAGCTAAGTCATTTAGATTTCCTCTTCCAAATCACCATGTAAAAATGCAGTTTTTACATCGAATTGAACTAGTTCAAGATCAAATTGTGCTACCAAAGCCAACAAAATTCGAATGAAAGAATGTTTAACAACTGGAGAAAATACCTCATTATAATCAATGTCTTCCTTCTGTGCGTAGCCCTTAACTACCAATCTAGCGTTGAAGCGAACATTATTTGCATCTGGGAATCCCTCTTTCTTTACATGAACCCATTTGCAACTAATTGTTTTCTTACCCTTATGTAGCTGGGCTAGCTCCCAAGTATGATTCTGATGAAGAGACTACATTTCTTCATCCATCGCTCTTTTCCACTTGTCTGATTCAGATTTCCTCATTACTTCTTTGAAAGTGTAAGGAACATTATCATCCACAACTGGAAGTGCATAGGCCACCATATCTGTATACCGAGCAGGTTTTTGAATTTCTCATCTTGCCCTCTAAGAAACAATTGATTCTTGTTGTTGTAAAGATTCTCAAATTGAAATCTCCTCTTCTTGTACACTATTCCCCACTGTAACTGGAGAGTTACCTTGTATAGTCTCATTTCTCACTTGGTTTCCTAAAATTGTATCAACCTCCACTTATTGTTAAGTACCACTGCTCTTTTCATCAACTCGTGACTCCTTGCGTATTGTTTTCTTTATCATCACAAGTTCATCAAAAGTCACATCCCTACTTAAAATCATTTTCGTCTTTAGACACCAAAGATGGTATCCTTTGACTTCTACACTTATCCTCAAGAATATTACTTTCTTGGCTCTTGGATCCAACTTAGATTCTTTAACATGATAATAAGCCATAGTACCAATTACATGTAAAGAATCATAATCACTATCAGGCTTTCCAAACCATACCTCATAGAGTGTTTTTTTCCCTATTGCAGATGATGGTAGACGGTTGATGGGATGACACGCATATCTAACAGCCTCAATCCAAAACCTTTTTTCTAACCCAGCATTAGACAACATACATCAAACTTTCTCCAGTAAAGTCCGATTCATGCACTCTGCCACCCCATTCGGCTGTGGTGTATCTCTAACTGTGAAGTGTCAAGCAATACCTTCATCCTGACAAACCTTCATAAACGGGTCACTCTTGTATTCACCACCATTATCTGTTCTGAGCCATTTAATCTTTCTGCCAATTTGAGTTTCAACTAATTTTTTCCACTTAAGGAAAATATCATACACTTCATTTTTATGCTTCATAGAACACACCCAAACTCTTCTAGAAAAATTATCAAAAAAAGTGACAAAATAATGCATACCACCCAATGAAGTTGTTTTTGTAGGCCCTCATACATCTGTATGGATGTAGTCTAAAATACTTTTCAGTCGAGTGGATTGCAGTGCCAAATTTCACTCTAATTTATTTTTCCAAGATACAATGCTCACAAAATTCAAGTTTGCATACCTTTGCACCCTTCAACAAATCTTGCTTAGCTAATTGTTGCAAAGATTTTTCTCCTGCATGTGTCAATCGTATATGTCATAACCTGGTTGTATCTAAACCTGCATTTTTCTTAGAATAGCTGTACTATCTTGTAAATAATACAAGTTATTTTTCCTTATTCTTTTCATCACCACCAGCACACCTAATTTAATCTTTAAGGTTCCATCTTTCAAAGTGATAGTGAACCATTTAGATTCTAAGACACCCAATGAAATCAAATTTTTCTTTAGACTTGGAACATACCTAACAACAATCAAGGTTTTAATAGTTCCATCTTGACATTTCAATTGTAATGATCTCATTCCAGTATTTTTACAGGTATTATCATTTCTTATAAAAATAACCCCACCATCTAATTCTTCAAAATTAGAAAACCATTCCCTATTGGGACACATGTGATAGGAACAACCAGAATCCAAAATCCACTCACCAAAATAATGTGACGAACATGTTCCAATAAGAGAAAAATATGACTCACTTCCATCATCATTGGCTATATTGGCATTAGAATGTGCTTTGCCCTAATTCTTTTGCTGTAATTTAGGGCAATCTTTCTTCTAATGTCCTTTCTCATGACAAAAGGCACATTTATCTTTAGTAGGTCTTCCATGAGATTTACTCCTCCCATGAGATTTACTCCTCCTTCCAGGCATATGACTTTAAGAACATCCCCTTATTATTAGTGCTTCTGTTGTTTCCTTATGGATCATTTGATCCTTATTTCTGCATTCAATACAAATCAATGTAGTACAAACAACATCAAAAGTAATTTTATTTTTCCCATACAATAAAGTGATGGCCAAATGTTCATAATCATCAAGGAGAGAGTTTAGTAACAATATGACTTTATCCTCATCTTTCACCTTTTCATCCAAATTTAACAAATTGGCCAAAATTTTATTGAAAGAATTTATGTGGTCATTAATCGAAATACCTGGTTGATATTGGAAGTGAAACAATTTCTTTTTCAAATAGAGCCTATTTTCTAGACTCTTGGTCATAAATATATCTTCCAATGTCTTCCACAATTTCTTTGCAGATGTCCCTCATAACACAATATTTTTGATTTTTAGCGAGACATGGATGAATCATACCACATGTCTGATGATTGATCTTTTCCTAATCTCTATCACCCATATCTACTGGTTTATTATCCAAAGAAATATCTAACTTTTGATGATACAAGATGTCCATCACCTAACATTGCCACATACCAAAATTATTGGTACCATTAAATTTCTCTATCTCAAACCGAGCATTAGCTATCGTCTTTGGCAATGATGTCAAATTCGAAGGGATTGGAGTTCATGTGGATAGAGTTTCTTTTACTACTGCACTAGTTTCTGCCATCTTATATATATTCAATAGCAACCAACAAAGCAAAGGCCTAGGATGAATAGTACGTACCAACTGTGTCTACTTTGTTTTATCCTATGAAATTCCACTTTGACCAGGCCGACCTCCAGGGAGCGACTGAGCCGCAATGGTCTCTGAGCACTCGCTTAGACAAGGTCTTTCTTAGGTATCAAATGTGGAATCAAGGATCCTAACAGAGGAACACTTCCATATTGACACTATTCAACCTAGCCCTGATACCAACTGTTGTGCCGGGCACCCCACTTGTGCCAAATACCAATACTACAACTTATACTATTGAATATATAAGAAAATAAAGCAATGCAGAAACTAATAATAAAAATAGTCAAAAGAGCAAAACAAGAAATTAACGAGGTTCGGTATAGAATTACCTACATCCTCAGGCAACGACAATCAATCCACTACATCTTGACAAAGTACAACTTTGAGGTGTGTTTTACAAATGGAGAGTTGAGCTCTTTATATAACTTCAACCTCAAGTCCAAAAAAAACTTCTCACCAATGTGGGACAAATAAAGAAAAAATTCAAAACAACTTTTCTACCAATGTGGGACAAAAGACAACACTTCTGGCATGATGACTCTCCCACGATCCTTAAGGTGGCCAAAACTATGCAAAAATAGGGTGTTATAACCATGCTCAATCATCACTAGTGATAAGGGCAATGGCCAGTGAAATTAGGAATAGCTTCCCAAGAGGGGGGGGGTGAATTGGATTCTTTTTTATTTTAATAATTTTTGAGCTTTTGACACGAAGAAAAACACAATTAATAACTGATAATCACACTTGAAAATACTGAAATTTAAATTCACAAGCCAATCAATGAAACCAAAGCAATTCAACCACTCAACCAAGAATATTAGTACTTTTGTCAATTTCCCTGTGAATGTTTACCACCTCCTTTGAGTAACCTCTTCGTATGCACTTCTCTTAATCAAGATTTCCACAGATTAACCAACGTACTCCCTTTTGGGTTTCCGCAAACGATTAATCAAAACGTACTTTCTAAATATCAAGAGTTTTTGTTTATGTCTAACTTTAAAACCTGCAACCTGCACTTAAAATCACACTACAACAGCTAGTACAGAAAATAGAAAGTAAAGAAGAGAGAAGGACACAAGGTTTTTATGAGATTCGGCTTCAACACAGCCTATGTCCTTGCCCTTGGCAAAACACCGAAGGGTTCCACTATAGCAGTTCCGTTACCGGGTGAAACAACACCTGTTTGCAATCACTCCTTGGCCAAGGCTAGAGCCCGCCTTCTCCAAACAATATACCCTTGTTTGGTCAATGATCCAACAGCCTGGAATCATTCAAAATCTACAAGAGAGATATCAAAAAGCTGGTGTACAAGAGATGCTCACACAAAGAGCAGATTAGTATAACATTAAACTATGTACTTCAAAAGATAAATATCAAGAAAGAAATACAGTTTTGAAACTTAACAAGGATTTCACCAAATTCCTTTTCTACAGATGATAAATCAGTAATCTTTCTTCAAGATTTGATGAGTAAGAATATCAGAATCACAGCACTTTCAGTTTGTAAGAAATTGATCAAGGTGAGACTTTGAGAACAAGAGAGCTTGAGAGATTTTCAATGCTTGGTGTATTTTTGATTTACAAAAACCATGTATTTATAGACTTCTAAACAATTTTCCTTAGAGAGTTTCCCACGTTGTTAGAAAATTTGGGGCTCAAACGGCTATATTTTAAAAAATTTTCTCGTTGGACAGTGTTCAGATGTCCGAGGATTCGAGTTCAGTCGTCTGAAGTTCCTGAAACCCTTTAAAAATTTAACTAGAGATAGGGTCAGGTATATGAAGAGAGGGTTCAGACGTCTGAGGTGCCAGGTTCAGATGTCTGAAGTCTCAAGTTCAGACGTCTGAACTGCTACTGCCTGTTTCTGTTTTGATCCATAAAATCTTCAGATGTCTGCACTTAATCTTCAAATGTCTGAAGTAATTCTTCAGATGTCTGTACATGAAGTTCAATCATTTGAAGTTGCCACTTCAGACATCTGAACTGAAAATTTCAATCATCTGATCTGCCAAGAACCTGTTTTAGAAAATATTTTTCTTTAAAAACTGATTTGCTCTCTTATGATTTTTACAAGACTTATTTCAGAAATCTTAAATAGGTCTTTAAGTCCTCATAATCTCTTGGAAAAGTTTCAAAACATATTTCAAACGATATTTTAACTTTTGAAATACTTACAAATTGTTTCCTAAACCTTTATATGTCATGCTTGAATTCTTTCTCATTCGTTGCTCTTGAAGTTCTTTGAAAATTTGCTTGAGCTAACTTTATCTGCAAATGCCTTAGTTTCTCCTTGGATCATTGATTAGTTGACCCACACTTGATTCATACTTGATCTTTACTTGAATCACACTTGATCTTTAATTGAACTATACTTGATCTTTATTTGAACCATACTTGATCCATATTTCCTGAAACACAAAAACTCAACCTTTCCAAGTTAAATAGTCCTTTATTTGTTATAACCAAAACTGATTGAAAGACCTTGTTAGGCCAACAATCTCCCCCTTTTTGATGATGACAAACAAGGAGTAAAGATAAAGGGTTTATGAAACATTAATAAACAAGCCATGTAAAATGAAATGAAGTACTCCCCCTTACTATGAGCATTAGTAAGCAAGCCATAGAAAGATAGAAATTTCATCATATATCCATATCAGTTTAAATTCCATTCATCAACATTAATAAGCAAGCCATGTAAAATGAAATAAAGTACTCCCCCTTACAATAAGCCATAGAAAATTCATCATGTGTTCCATATATGTTGCAAGCCATAGAAAGTTCATCATATATTCATGTCAATTTAAGTTCACATGTGTCCATATATGTTAAGTTCAGTTTAAATTCATGTATGTTAAGTTCACATGTGTCATATATCCATCCATTCATTTAGTTCATATGGAAAAGGCATATGGTTCATCAAGTTCTTTCATTTGTTCACATGTGGTTCATCAAGTTCTCATGTAGTTTATCAATTCTCATGTAGTTTATCAATTCTCATGTAGTTCATCAATTCTTTATTTATTTTATCTTTACTAAGCACTCTCTCCCCTTTTCTCATTAGTCAAAAAGAGTAACAAGATTACGAAAAAACATCAAAAAGTCATTCTTATAATCAAAAGGTAATCAATACAAGAGGCAGTACATAGAACTTTCATGTGTTTCCATACAAAAACAGAAATTTAACACAAAAAGCTGCATTGTATCATGATTACAGACATCTGAAATACATAAGTCTTGATACTTTTATGACAAACAAAAATTTTCATAGTGACCTAAGTTAGGTAGTTTCTAACTATCCTAATCTTCTTCTTTAGAGCCATCTCCTTACTCTTCTTCTTCTTCTTCTTCTTCTTCTTCTTCTTCTTCTTGGTATCCTTCTTCTTCAGTATTGCCTTCATCACCTTCTTCTTCAGAATCTCCTTCCTTTTCTGCAAAGTCATCATCATCATCATCTCCATTTTGAGGAGTGGAGCTAATGTCCATAGGATCACTTCCCTTAGAGGATTTTGCCTGATATTGTTCTATATGAGTGACCTGCTTATCGAATGATGTGACTTTTTCTTTAATATTCTGAAGTCCAGTGCGTACTTCAGATGAAAAGTTGAAGAAATCCATTTGAAAGGATAAGAACCATGAAGGTGTGTCTTGAGATGAACCAAGGTCTTGTGTAGAAGAAGATTGTGCTGCTGTTGATACTAGTGCTGAGGCTGAGGCTGGGGCTGAACCTGAGGCTACTGTAGATGCAGGTGGTGCATGTGAAGTTCTTCCTATTTTCAAGTACCATCTTGAACTCCCCTTGTCATACCCCATTTGCTTGAGATAAGTCTCATTGAAAAGATCATATCGGGTTCTCTTTATGAAGAATTGAGAAATATTTGTAACATTTAGATGAGTAAAGAGAAGAGTAAGAATTCCTCCATAAGGAAGAATGACTCGAGAAGATTCCAATTTGGTCCACATCCACCGAATGATTAAACTAGCCAAGTCTAGTTTCTTTCCTTTAAGAAGACACCAAAGAACAAAGCATTCAATATAGGAAAGATGATCAAAAGAGCCTTGTTGTCACGAGCTAAGCTTGTTCAGGGCATTATGCTTGCCTGTGACCGCTTATCTCGTGTGTTTGGGATGGGTTTCCATCATGTAAATACTAGTGTAGGGTTATTTTCTAGTATTTCTTTCATTGTAAGCCAAATAAGGCAGTATGACTCCTCGGTCACTTTGATGTTTCCTAGTGCTAGAGTGAGAATGGCCTAGAAAGCTCTTTAGGGGAGGGTGAGTGTTCATCAATCATTGTAAAACTCACTAGCAATTGTCAACGTGCTTAGCCTACTTGCCTCCCTCGCTAAGTACAACATGTCAATGGAAGATTTGTTAATGAATTACGTTTGCTTCAATATTTACTGCTTGGTTGCCACGGCTTTCATGAATTGATTATTATTTCCGCTGCTATCTGATTGAATGTTAATGAAAGTGCTTTGTGGATGAATGTTGGTAAACAAAAGGCTGGCTAGTTAAGCAAGAGTGTTTTAGCTAGCGCCGCACGGCCCTTCACAACGGTGTGAAAAAGTCGGACCGTGACATTTGGTATCAGAGCCAAGTCGGTGACACTTGGTGAGAGCCCAAGGTTGAGTTGCTACGTGAATTCGATTGCCTTCGTTATTGGATTTGGGAAGCTTTGGTATTAGACCATGGCACCAAACACTGCTGAGAGACTTGGTGCACTGGAAGCACAGGTTGAAGAGACAACCAACAATATGGCCAACGAGATGGCCCAACTGAGGGGACTTGTTGATGAGGTGATGGGATCACAGCAACATCAAGCAAGTTTGACAAGTGAAATGTCAGAGGACTTTCACCACACTGTGGAAACTTTGCAGGCCCAGATGGCTGATCTGGATGCAAAGGTGAATCTGATGGTTCTTGCTATGGGGAACTCCAACACTCCGGGAGTCAGCAAGACCAAGGTGCCAGAACCCAGGACGTATGGGGGTGCCCGTGATGCTAAGGAGTTAGAGAACTTCTTGTTTGATATGGAACAGTATTTCCGCGCTGTGAGGATGCCCTCGGAACAGGTGAAAGTGGATACTGCAACCATGTACTTGGTGGGTGACGCCAAACTGTGGTGGCGTGCTAAGTACTATGACATTGAGAATGGAAACTGTGTAATCGATAGTTGGGCAGACTTGAAGAGAGAGCTCAAGGCCCAATTTTTTCTTGAAAATGTTGAGTATAATGCAAGGAGAAAACTGAGAGATCTCAAGCATACGGGGTCGATCAGCGAATATGTGAAACAATTCTCTGCTTTAATGTTGGATATTCGAGATATGTCGGAGAAGGACAAGTTGTTCTATTTTCTTGAGGGGATGAAACCATGGGCAAGGACTGAACTTCATAGACAAAGAGTTCAAGACTTGCCTATCGCACAAGCTGCTGCAGAACGCTTGACTGACTATGCTGGGGAGAAAACCACTTCGTCCAAAGGATCTGGCGGAGAGGGAAACAATGGAAAGTCTTTCAAGAAAGGCAAACCCAAGAATGGGGGAGCCGACTATAAAGCATCAACCTCAAAGGAAGCTTCGTCGTCTCGAGGGTTCAACACACCCAAGGGAAAGGGTAAACTTGAGTGTTTCTTGTGTCGAGGTCCTCATAGAGTCTTTGAGTGCCCTCACAAGGCATCACTTAATGCTTTACAGGCTTCCATTGCCGAACAGGCAGGGGAAGATGATGGGGAAGAAGATGAGACCCCGAGGATGGGTGCGATGCGGCAGGTGAGCGCATTGGAAAAGCAGGCGAAAGTACCAAAGGTTACACGAGCCAGAGGGCTAATGTTTGTGGACTTGAGAATCAATGGGAAGAGCACCCGCGCTATGGTGGATACCGGGGCTACCCATAACTTTGTTTCGCAACCAGAAGCTTGGAGACTCAACTTATCCTTAGAGAAGGATACAGGATGCATGAAAGCAGTTAATTCTGTAGCCCAGCCTACTCTGGGAGTAGCCAAGCAAGTTACTGTGAAGCTTGGGCAGTGGGAAGGTCATGTGAATTTTACTGCAGTGCCATTGGATGACTTTCCAATCATTCTGGGAATGGAGTTCCTAAGGGGAACGAAGGCAGTGATGATGCCTTCGGCTGGTTCCCTATGCCTGATGGGAGATCACCCGTGCATGGTGCAAGCTATTGCAACGAAAGGAGACGATGGGAAGTTCCTTTCAGCCATGCAACTCAAGAAAGGTCTGAGGAAGGGAGAGCAGACATATCTAGCCACGATGGTGGTAGATAAAGAAGTAGGCAAAGAGCTGGTGCCTACAACTATCCAAGCGGTGTTGGATGAGTACAAGGAGGTGATGCCAGATAAGTTACCTCACGAACTACCTCCACTACGGGGTGTGGAGCATGAGATCGAGTTGTTTCCAGGGGTGAAACCACCTGCAAAAGGGCCATATCGGATGGCGCCTCCAGAGTTGGCAGAATTGAGGAAGCAACTTGATGAATTATTGGAAGCGGGACATGTTCGCCCTTCCAAAGCACCATTTGGAGCACCGGTGCTATTTCAGAAGAAACACGATGGGAGCCTGCGGATGTGTGTAGACTACCGCGCGCTCAACAAGGTGACAGTGCGCAACAAGTATCCTATTCCATTGATTGCTGATTTATTGGATCAGTTGAGTCATGCCAAGTACTTCACTAAACTTGACTTGAGGTCAGGTTACTATTAGGTGAGAATTGCTGATGGGGATGAGCCGAAGACTACTTGTGTGACACGGTATGGGGCATATGAATTTTTGGTGATGCCATTCGGGTTAACGAATGCACCTGCAACATTCTGCACCTTGATGAACCAGGTTTTCCGTGAATACCTTGACAAGTTTGTCGTGGTGGACCTGGATGATATCGTTGTCTACAGTTCCACTCTGGAGGAACATAAAGAGCATCTGCGGAAGGTGTTCGATAGGCTGAAGGGAAACAGTCTATATGTGAAGAAGGAGAAGTGCTCTTTCGCTCAGAAAAGCATAAAATTCCTTGGTTATGTGATTGACCAAGGTCATATCAGAATGGATATGGAGAAGGTAAGGGCAATTCAAGAATGGAAGATCCCAACAACAGTGAAAGAGTTGCGTTCCTTTCTTGGCCTTGCCAACTACTACAGGAAGTTCGTAGAGGGGTATTCACGAAGAACGGCCCCTATGACAGAACTACTAAAGAAGGGTCATGGGTGGAACTGGACAGAGGAGTGCCAGGGAGCCTTTGATGACTTGAAGGATGCCATGATGAGAGATCCGGTTCTGGCTCTTCCGGATGTCATGAAACCCTTCGAGGTATAGACAGATGCATCAGACTTCGCCCTTGGAGGAGTCTTGGTACAGGAGGGAGACCCTGTTGCGTATAAAAGCCGTAAGCTTAGTGAAGCGGAGTGGAAGTACACAGCTCAAGAGAAGGAGATGTTAGCGGTGATACATTGTCTCCGTGTGTGGAGGCATTACTTACTTGGGGCAAGGTTTCTGGTGAAAACAGATAATTCAGGTGTTAGCCATTTCTTCACACAGCCAAAGTTGACACCTAAGCAAGGCCGATGGCAAGAATTCTTGGCAGAATTTGATTTCTCATTTGAGCACAAGGCGGGGCGATTGAACCAAGTCGCGGATGCACTGAGTAGGAAGGCCGAACTGGCGGCCTTACAAATGGTAACACATCTGACTTCAAGCACTGTTACCACAACGATGCGGGAGCGCATCAAAGAGAACTTAGCCAAAGATCCAGTTGCGCAGAACTTAATGAAACTTACCGAAGAAGGGAAGGCACGACAGTTTTGGATGGAAGATGGATTGCTGATAACCCATGGTAACTGGCTCTTTGTGCCACGAGCAGGTGATCTGAGAAAGACATTGCTGAAGGAATGTCATGATATCATGTGGGCCGGACATCCAGGATGGCAGCGCACTTTGGCCTTACTAAAGCGGGGGTACTATTGGCCGCACATGCTTGATGATGTGGTTGATTATACCCGAACTTGTCTCACTTGCCAACAAGACAAGGTTGAGCGGAGGAAAACGGCTGGGCTGTTGGAGCCCTTACCAGTACCGTCCAAACCGTGGGAAAGTGTCTCATTGGACTTCATCACCAACCTGCCCAGAGTGGGAGACGCAGGGTCTATACTTGTTATTATAGACAGGTTTTCGAAGTATGGTACATTCATAGCCGCACCGAAGTACTGTTCGGCAGAGGAGACAGCACAGTTATTTTTTAAGAATATTGTGAAATATTGGGGTGTTCCCCACGACATTGTTAGTGACCGAGACTCAAGATTCACTGGCAACTTCTGGACAGAACTTTTCAGAATCCTCGGTTCACAACTAGAAATCTCTTCGAGTTATCACCCACAGACAGATGGACAGACGGAGAGATTCAATGGGCTACTTGAAGAGTACTTGCGCCACTTTGTCAATGCCAACCAGAAGAATTGGGTGCAGCTACTCGATGTGGCTCAGTTCTGTTTCAATGCCCAAAAGTGCTCCACAACCAACAAGAGTCCTTTTGAGCTTGTTACAGGCCAACAGCCGCTGTTACCTCACACAGTGGATGAGCCGTACAGAGGAAAGAGTCCCAGGTCGTATGTCTTTACCAAAGAATGGAAACGAAATGCTGAGATTGCCCGAGCCTACCTCGAGAAAGCTACTAAGCGGATGAAGAAGTGGGCAGATCAAGGGAGAAGACCGCAGCACTTCAACGTAGGTGACTTGGTGCTTGTTAAGCTCAATCCTGAACAAGTCAGGTCACTACGAGGACGAGATAGGAGACTACTTCGCAAATATGAAGGACCAGTCCCCATCTTGGCCAAAGTCGGGAAGGTCTCCTACAAAATCGACCCTCCGACTTGGATGAAAGTGCATCCTGTGTTTCACGTCAGCTGCCTCAAGCCGTACAACGCCGACACTGACGATCTAAGCAGAAATCAGTCAGCCAGAGCGGAAGTGAGTACAGGGCAACCTGACAGATGTGAAGTTGAAGAAATCTTTGCAGACAGAGAGTTCAAATCCTCAAGGAAGAAGCGGCAGGAATTCTTAGTAAAGTGGAAAGGCCTTGGTGACGAAGAAATTAGCTGGGTTTTGGCGGAAGACATGCAACCGTTCGTAGACGAAGTTGAAGTGTACCTAGCGTCAAAGTCTACGGGGACGTCGACCGCATAAGTGGGGGAGAATGTCACGAGCTAAGCTTGTTCAGGGCATTATGCTTGCCTGTGACCGCTTATCTCGTGTGTTTGGGATGGGTTTCCATCATGTAAATACTAGTGTAGGGTTATTTTCTAGTATTTCTTTCATTGTAAGTCAAATAAGGCAGTATGACTCCTCGGTCACTTTGATGTTTCCTAGTGCTAGAGTGAGAATGGCCTAGAAAGCTCTTTAGGGGAGGGTGAGTGTTCATCAATCATTGTAAAACTCACTAGCAATTGTCAACGTGCTTAGCCTACTTGCCTCCCTCGCTAAGTACAACATGTCAACGGAGGATTTGTTAATGAATTACGTTTGCTTCAATATTTACTGCTTGGTTGCCACGGCTTTCATGAATTGATTATTATTTCCGCTGCTATCTGATTGAATGTTAATGAAAGTGCTTCATGGATGAATGTTGGTAAACAAAAGGCTGGCTAGTTAAGCAAGAGTGCTTTAGCTAGCGCCGCACGGCCCTTCATAACGGTGTGAAAAAGTCGGACCGTGACATTTTGGTATGATATTGTTTGAAACAAGTTTATGTAGAATCTGGCCTTTTAAGTTCAATTGTCTGTATAGTGGAGGATGTGCAAAATAGATAGGTTCATTCTTCATGATCATTGGAAGAAAAGCTTCAGAAGTGAATCTTTGTTCTAGGATCAAAGATTGAGCAAACATAGGACAGTTAAAATCTCTTAGAGTAATTTTGAAAATGGGAGACAATATTTTAGAATTCAGCAAAATTTTCTTTCCTTTAACTTCCGAAGAAAAAAAATCCCATTTTCATGTGTCATATTAGCATAGAAAATTTTGACAAGTTAGGGAAAACAACCTTTGGGTTGTTGAGTGATGAAATCAAGCCAACTAAAGTCATGAAATAATGAAAGGATATCTAGAAACTCAGTATTGAAGAATGATACATCCAGAATTTTACCTAAGATTGGTTCTACAGAACTTAGTGAAGTACGATAACGGATTTGAGCTCGAGGAGCAACCAACCACTTGTCAATATTTTGAGCATCTTTCCTCGATGAAGAACCCTCGTTTGCAGTCTGCCTGAGTCGAGGCATGAAGATACTAGATTTTGGATGCCCTAAGTTTCGTGAGGTGATTCCTTGAAGAGAAGAAGCTACAAATTGAAGAGAGGATGAGAGAAGATGAAGAGGAAGGTGTTCGGATGAGTGAAGCAAGCAACTTCAGGATTCTGAAATTAGGGTTTAGTCCGCAAGAAATATTTAAACCCCACGACTTCAGATGTCTAAAGATTTTAAAGCTCAGAATTTGAAGAGTCAGTAGGTGCTCAGACGTCTGAAGTCCCAGGTTCAGTCATCTGAACCTGTCTGCTACAGTGTTCAGACGTCTGGGGTGTGAAGTTCAGACATCCGAAGTGCATAAAAATGTTGAATTTTCATTTCTAATATGCTTCTCTGCTATGGATTAGCCCAAGTTCTCTCCTAATATGTATAAATCTTTCTTCACTTAGGGGTTTTGTAAATATGTCAACCCATTGATCACTTGTATTTATAAATTCAAGAATTATATCCTTTTTTTGAATATGATCTCTCAAAAAATGATGTCTTATGTCTATATGCTTAGTTGTTGAGTGTAAAATCGGATTTTAGATATATTTATGACACTTGTGTTATCACACTTTATTGGTATTGTCTTATACTCTAGATTGAAATCTTTTAATTGTTGTTTCATGTATAAGATTTGTGCACAACAACTTCCAGCTGCCATATATTCGGCTTTGGCAGTTGATAAGACTATAGAATTTTGTTTCTTTGAGAACCATGACACTAAGGATTGTCCTAGAAAGTGACATGTGCCACTTGAACTTTTTCTATCAATTTTACATCCTGCATAATCAGCATCGGAGTAACTTATCATATTAAAATCAGTGTCCTTTGGATACCATAAGCCTAGATCAAGTGATCCTACCAAGTACCTAAGAATTCTCTTAACGGCTATTAAGTGGGATTCCTTAGGTGCTGATTGAAATCTAGCACACATATACACACTAAACATAATATTAGGCCTACTAACAGTTAGATATAGTAAACTACCAATAATTCCTCTATAGTGTGTTATGTCTACTTATTTTCCTTTTTCATCTCTATCAAGACTTGTGGTTGTACTCATAGGAGTTCCTATGAGTTTACTTTGTTCCATATCAAACTTTTTGAGCATATCCTTGATGTACTTAGTTTGATTTATGAAAGTTCCATTTTTAACTTGTTTTATTTGTAATCCTAGAAAATAATTTAGCTCCCCCATCATACTCATCTCAAATTTTTTTTGCATACATGTAGCGAATTCTTTGCATAGATCTTCATTTGTAGCTCCAAATATAATATTGTCCACATATATTTGAACTATTAGCATATCTTTGTTTTTGGATTTAATGAATAAAGTACTATCAACCATTCCTCTTGTAAATTCATTTTTAAGTATAAATTTACTTAACCTCTCATACCAAGCTCCTGGAGCTTGTTTCAAACCATAAAGAGCTTTAGTCAATTTGAATACATGGTTTGGATTTTTAGAATTTTCAAAACCTGGAGGTTGTTTGACATACGCTTCTTCATTTATATATTCATTTAAGAATACACTTTTTACATCCATTTGATATAACTTAAAATCTTTATGGGCTGCATAAGCTAGAGCATCCTACTTGCTTCCATTCTTGCCACAGGAGTAAAGGTTTCATCATAATCAATTCTTTCTTCTTGATTATATCCTTGTGCTACTAGCCTAACGTTATTTCTTACAATGACTCCATTTTCATCCTTCTTATTTCTAAACACCCATTTGATTCCTATAATTGATTTATCTTTGGGTTTAGGTATAAGTTCTCACACTTGACTTCTTTCAAATTGATTTAGTTCCTCTTGCATAGCTATAATCCAAGAATCATCATTTAAGGATTCTTTAATATTTTTGGGTTCATCTTGGGATAAAAAGGCAAAATGATCGCAAATATTTTTTAGTGAGGCTCTAGTGGTTATTCCTTTTGATGTTTCACCAAGAATTTGTTCTTTTGGGTGATTTTTATCATATTTCCATTCTTTAGGAAGTTTCAGATTTTCTATAAAGTTTTCATTTGGAGCAGCATTATTCTTTTCTTCTTTTATTTCAAGGTCTTCTTCTTTTTGTGGAGTGTATTCTATTTCTTCATTCTTGTCTTTAATGTTATGATTATTTGATTCATCAAAAGTTATATGAATTGATTCCATAATAGTAGAAGTTCTTTTATTATAAATCCTATAAGCTTTACTATTTGTAGAGTAACCTAGGAAGATACCTTCATCCAACTTTCCATCAAACTTTCTTAAATCATCTTTAGTATTAAGGATAAAATATTTACATCTGAATACATGAAAGTAGGAAATATTAGGTTTTCTACCTCTCCAGAGTTCATATGGTGTTTTATCTATTTTTGATCTTATTGATACCCTATTTACAATATAACATGCTGTATTTACAACTTCTGCCCAAAAATATTTTGGTAGATTATTTTCATTAAGCATCGTTCTTGTCATTTCTTGTAGAGTTCTATTTTTTCTTTCAACAATTCCATTTTGTTGTGGAGTTCTAGGTGCTAAAAAATTATGAGTTATTCCATGTTCATTACAAAATTTATCAACTTCCCTGTTTTTAAACTCTCTTCCTTGGTCACTTCTAAAGCTTGTTACATTATAACCTTTCTCATTTTGTAATTTCTTGCATAAGGTTATTAATTGGTTATAAGATTCATCTTTGTTTGCTAAAAAGATTACCCAAGTAAATCTTGAATAATCATCTACTATCACAAAAGCATATTGTTTTCCACCTAAGTTTAAGGTTCTAGTTGGACCAAATAAGTCTAGGTGCAAGAGTTCTAAGGGTCTTTTGGTGGATATGTATTTTTTCTTTTTAAAGCTTGTTTTTAACTTGTTTTCCCTTTTGACATGCATCACACAACTTGTCTTTTATGAATTTAATATTTGGTAGTCCTTTTACAAGATTTTTCTTAGATAATTTGGATAGTAGGTCCATGCTAGCTTGACCTAGTTTCCTATGTTATAACCAACTTACTTCATTCATAGTTGTCAAACAAGTTATGCTTTGATTTGCTAATTTCTCAAGATTTATGCAATAGACATGATTTATTCTATGAGCTATAAACAAAGTTTCTTTGTTTTTAGGATTTTGGATAACACATTTTTCTTTCATGAAAATTACTTCGAACCCTTTATCACTTAGTTGACTAATACTTAAAAGATTATGTTTTAGCCCTTCCACTAATAGTACATTATCTATAGTGAGTGAAGGTTCTTTACCAATTTTTTCAATACCAATAATTTTACCTTTGGCATTGTCGCCGAAGGTGACGTATCCTCCATCCTTTTGTTTTAATGTAGTGAACTTGGTCTTGTCACCGGTCATGTGCCTTGAGCACCCGCTGTTCAAGTACCATTTGTCCGTTGTCGTTGTTGTCCTAAGACAAACCTATAATGAGGGATACTATGTGTTAGTTTTTGGAACCCAAATTCTTTTGACTTTCTTTGTTTTGTTGTGAGTTCCACTATTTGCTTTCCATTCTCCTTGAACTTTAACATATTTTCTTTTTAATGGGCAATTAAACATTACATGACCTTTAGTCTTACACATATAACGAGTGGTGTGTTCATATTTGTTATTTGATGAAGTGCTAGCATGATGCTTAGCTTCCTTAACAAAGTATCCCATGTATAGCTTTTTATTCCTTTTATTTGTTTTACCGTTGTAACCTATTCCTTCTTTGTTCTCATGAAGCCTTTGCTATCCAATCATCTTTTCAAAGTTTTCTTCACCTTTGGTAAAATTATAGATGATCTTTTCTTTATCCTCAACTACCTTTTTGAGTTCATTTATTTCTAGATCCTTCTTATTCAAGTTATCTTTATGAGTTTTATCTAACTCTTGTTTTGCTATATTTATTTCTTCTTCCAACTTCTTAATATAAGTATTTCTTTCTTCTTCAATAGCTTTGAATGATTCAAGTTGCTTCACTAGTTCTTGATTTTGATCTTTCAAAATTATATTTCTCTTGTAAATTTTTATGAATCTTTTATGTAGTGAAAATAACTTAGCTTATAATTCCTTATAAGAAGGCAAGCTATCACACGACTCATCATAAGACTCATTTTGAGATTCGGTTGAAGAGTAGTAAGAATTTACCTCTTCGTCATTCGCCATGAAGCATATATTTGCCATCTCTTATTCACTTGTTTCGATTTCAGTTTCGATGGAGCTTGAGTCATCCCAAGTAGCCTTCATAGCTTCCTTCTTTTTATTTTTGTCTTTCTTGAATAACGGGCAGTCCGATTTGATATGCTCTGGTTTTTTGCAATGATAACAAATTGGTGGTTCTCTTACCTTTATTTTCCTTCCTACTTGTCTCTCCTTTTTCAGTTTTCTTTTTATTAAACTTTCTAGGAAACCTTTTATTTCTTCTGTAGAATTTTCTTACTCTCTTAGTAATGAATGCTAATTCATCTTGATTTAAGTCATTTGTTTCACTTTCTTCTCCACTAGTGCTGTGGCTAGATGCTTTTAGTGTTATGGATCTTTTATGCTTTGGTTCAGGATTTCTTTCTTTCAATGCCATTTCATAGGTGAGAAGTGAGCCTATTAGTTCATCCAAAGAGGTAGTCTTAAGATTTCTACCTTCCGTGATAGCTGTAGCCTTTGGTTCCCAAATAGAGGGTAGGTCTCTTAGAATTTTTCTGATCATTTCATAGGTAGTATAGGTTTTTCCTAAGGCGCTTAAGGAGTTTATTATGTGAGTAAATCTGGTATACATGCTTGATATTGTTTCATCAGGATTCATCTTGAATGCTTCATATTCGCTTGTTAAAATCTCTATCCTATTATCTCTAACATCAACGGTTCCTTCATAAGTTACTTCTAATTTTTCCCAAATCTCCTTAGCTATTTTGCAAGCCATGACTCGGTTAAATTCATTAGCATCTAATGCACAGTATAACGCATTTATAGCGCTTGCATTTATTTGAAGCATTTTATAATCTAAGTCGGTCATATCTTTCTTTTCTTTTGGAATATGTTTTCCATCAACTATCTTAGTGCGGATAAGATTTCCATCCATAACAACTTCCCATGCTTTCCAATCTATGTGTTGGAGATATATTTCCCTTCTTTTTTTCCAAAAGGTATAATTGTGTCCACAACAGATTGGTGGATGGGTTGAGGATTGGACTTCACCAAGGGGTGCTACTCCAATGTTTGCCATTAGATCCTTTTATAGTTTCTTGTTAGGAATTTCTATAACTAGGCTTTGATACCAATTGAAATTAGGAATAGCTTCCCAAGAGAGGGCATGAAATGGATTCTTTTTTATTTTAATAATTTTTGAGCTTTTGACACCAAGAAAAACACAATTAATAACTGATAATCACACTTGAAAATACTGAAATTTAAATTCACAAGCCAATCAATGAAACCAAAGCAATTCAACCACTCAACCAAGAATATTAGTACTTTTGTTAATTTCCCTGTGAATGTTTACCACCTTCTTTGAGTAACCTCTTCGTATGCACTTCTCTTGATCAATATTTCCGCAGATTAACCAACGTACTCCTTTTGGGTTTCCGCAAATGGTTAATCAAAACGTACTTTCTAAATATCAAGAGTCTTTGTTTATGTCTAACTTTAAAACCTGCGACCTGCACTTAAAATCACACTACAACAGCTAGTATAGAAAATAGAAAGTAAAGAAGAGAGAAAGACACAAGGTTTTTACGAGATTCGGCTTCAACACAACCTACGTCCTTGCCCTTGGCAAAACACCGAAGGGTTCTACTATAGCAGTTCCGTTACCGGGTGGAACAACGCCTGTTTGCAATCACTCCTTGGCCAAGGCTAGAGCCCGCCTTCTCCAAACAATATACCCTTGTTTGGTCAATGATCCAATAGCCTGGAATCGTTCAAAATCTACAAGAGAGATATCAAAAAGTTGGTGTACAAGAGATGCTCACACAAAGAGCAGATTAGTATAACATTAAACTATGTACTTCAAAAGATAAATATCAAGAAATAAATACAGTTTTGAAGCTTAACAAGGATTTCACCAAATTCCTTTTCTCCAGATGAGAAATCAGTAATATTTCTTCAAGATTTGATGAGTAAGAATATCAGAATCACAGCATTTTCAGCTTGCAAGAAATTGATCAAGGTAAGACTTTGAGAGCAAGAGAGCTTGAGAGATTTTCAATGCTTGGTGTATTTTTGATTTACAAAAACCATGTATTTATAGACTTCTAAACAAGTTTCCTTATTGCAAGAGTTTCCTTAGAGAGTTTTCCAAGTTGTTAGAAAATTTGGGGATCAAACGGCTATATTTTAAAAAATTTTCCCGTTGAACAGTGTTCAAATGTCTGAGGATTCGAGTTCAGACGTCTGAAGTTCCTGAAACCCTTTAAAAATTTAACTGGACACAGGTTCAGATATCTGAAGAGAGGGTTTAGACGTCTGAGGTGCCAGGTTCAGATGTCTGAAGTCTTGAGTTTAAACGTCTAAACTGCTACTACTTGTTTCTGCTTTGATCCATAAAATCTTCAAACGTCTGCACTTAATCTTTATAAGTTTGAAGTAATTCTTCAGATGTCTGAACATGAATTTCAGTCATCTGAAGTTGCCACTTCAGACATCTGAATTGAAAAGTTCAGTCATCTAATTTGCCAAGAACCTGTTTTAGAAAATATTTTTCTTTAAAAACTGATTTGCTCTCTTTTGATTTTTACAAAACTTATTTCAAAAATCTTAAATAGGTCTTTAAGTCCTCATAATCTCTTGGAAGAGTTTCAAAACATATTTCAAACGATATTTTAGCTTTTGAAATACTTGCAAATTGTTTCCTAAGCCTTTATATGTCATGCTTGAATTCTTTCTCATTCGTTACTCTTGAAGTTCTTTGAAAATTTGCTTGAGCTAACTTTATCTACAAATGCCTTAGTTTCTCATTGGATCATTAATTAGTTGACCCACACTTGATTCATACTTG
The DNA here is from genome assembly GCF_029873635.1 of Malania oleifera. Lineage (NCBI taxonomy): Eukaryota > Viridiplantae > Streptophyta > Magnoliopsida > Santalales > Ximeniaceae > Malania > Malania oleifera. The sequence continues at coordinate 82,221,185 of NC_080420.1, forward strand.
ATCTTTACTTGAATCACACTTGATCTTTACTTGAACCATACTTGATCTTTACTTGAACCATACTTGATCCATATTTCCTGAAACACAAAAACTCAACCTTTCGAAATTAAATAGTCCTTTTTTTTGTTATCACCAAAACCGATTGAAAGACCTTGTTAGGCCAACAGCCAAAGTTCTTCCAGTATAGGGTGTTTTCTTAGCTTCCAAACACATATTTGGGGTCCTCTGACCCTATATGGACCATCTGGCCCTCCAAAACCTCCCATGCATTCATGAAAACCCTTAACTCTCTCTCTCTCTCTCTCTCTCTCTCTCTCTCTCTCTCTCTCTCTCTCTCTCTCTCTCTCTCTCTCTCTCTCTCTCTCTCTCTCTACTTTTTTGGTTGTTTTCGACCCTCTCTAACCCCAGGGTTACCCTTATATGAGTATGGCCACACACAAAACCCTAAATGTAGCCAACTATATTTGAAGTGTCCAAGAATACATAAAACATCAAAAAAGCTTTAAAAGGGTCTTTTGGTGCAAAAATGAATCCTAAAAAGCTAAAAGTTTAACACACTAAGGATCAAAAAACTGAATCTTGAGCTTGCATATGAAAAACACCATAAAAATACCAATTTAAATATGCACAATAGGTATTTTCCAATTTAATCATCTATACATGCTAAACTTATGAAATCATGCAACTTAAACTTGAAGATTGGAAGCTTAACATGGAAATATGTACATCCATGGCATATAGCTAAGTTATATGACCTTAGTAGTTTTTTTTTTTAAAGGGGCATCACTTTTTTAGCTCAAAGTGAAAAAAAATATACAAAATACAATTTTGCGTAAAATTATTATATTGTTATTAATTTTCTTTTCTACTCTATATCATCTTTATATCTTTGTAGAATGAATTTGGATTGTAATTTAGGTAACTAATGCCATTATTGTATATGTCAGTTTATCCTAAACTAAAACATTAACTACTCAGGCTATTACTTTTGTATTTATATCATATATAAAAGCATGAATGGTATAAATAAAATTGTGAGGGACAAGCCTATTTAACATGACGATTGATTTTTTTTTTCTATTTTTTTTTTCTTTTTGCCAACATTAAAAGTGAGTAGGTTGGACTACAAAAATAATGAGTAGATTGTACCCATTTTACATTATTTGACTTAGCTTTTGATATTTCGTAGCATAGGATGCAAATGTTTCAAACACTAGTTAATTTGTTTTTCTTTTAATCACAAGCAAAAAAAAAAAAAGAGGGAATCTTTGTATTATCTAGAAATTTGCAAGCATTAATTTCATATCCTTAAATTCAGAAACAAAAATACTAAGGAAAGGTGCATAGAATTGTCCATTGCATTTATAAACCTAAGAAATTTGAAACTTGGTGATATGCATTTCTATTCAAAAATATTAATAGGGATCTTGAGTCATCTTGTCCTAAAGAGTTAAGACATTCTAAATTACCTTTTCCCAAACTTGCACAATGGACTAATTAGTCTCTCATCCCAATCACCATCCTATGTACATTTTCTCAAAGTTAGAACTTTAGACCTCTCGAAATTTGTTGACTTACCAATTGTTCCAAAGCTGGTTTTATTTGACACAAGTTTACCAATAATTCTATGTGTCATTAAGGCACAATTTGGAACTCAAAAAATATCAAGAAAATAAGAGAAATATATGAAGGAATTGATATACTAAATGCGTTTGCTTCTAATAATTTGACATAGAGAGAAAATAAATTATCTTCCCATTTTATATTTCTTTTCTTTTTCTCAAACATATTAAATCTATTTACTTTTTCATGGCAGCCATATTGTTTAAAGAGCTAATCCAAGGAGGAGCATTTGAGGTTTCAAGACAAGTGAAGTTGAGAATGCTAGTGCTATGGCTTCCGTTGTTTTGCTATGCAGGCAATGGTGTCGCTTATCCAATCCTACTAGGCCGAGAAAAGGCAGAGATGGAGAGAGTGCTAGATGAAGTCATCTCTAGTCTACCGATAACCGATCAAGAAATAATCCTAACCCATTGGTTGCATGAGTTTGCCACTTCTACCTCAGACTGGCCTAATCTCCAAGCATCTTATGACCGATGGTGCCAATTTTCTCGCAAGCTCGTTATATAATTAAGTGTCATCTATGCCTGCAACTATGACTACATATGGCTATTTTCCTTAATTTTGTATGTGAATGTTTTGTTGTAATAAGCATGTTTATGGCACTTCAACAAATAAAAAAAAATATTATGATTTTAATATTGCATGTATAATTTTTTATCCTTGCATTAGTTTGTGTTTAATATTATAAGCTTAAGGGGCCTGACAAACAGGGTTGGAGTTATAAAATGTACACTTAAAAATCAGAGGTTAGTGATAAAGTCATTGCATAAAGTCACGCAAATGACATGGAATCAAGAGAAAATTAAAGGGGATAATGAAACCTTTGTAACCCCTCCATAAAGGTTGGATTAAAGGCCCATAAATCCAATATAACTTTTCGTATAAAAGTCTATAACTCCCTTATAACCCCTTCTTAATTAGAGAATTAATGGGAGTTAGGTCAACACAACTATAAAAGGGGCACTTGAGAAGAGGTAAGGAATCTTACAACAACCCATTTTTTCATATTCTATTGCCATTTCATATCCTTCCATTTTCTTGACTTATGCATCGACATAATCCTCCAAAATACACATGGGTTCTCCAAGCCTTTCTTGTCCTTTTTTATTTTTTTATTTTCAAGTGGCCAAGGTCATTATTATTCCAACAAATTCCAATCTAGATTTTGCGGCAATAGTTTAGCTCCCTATGTGGGAACAACACTTTAAATTCTTTGATATAATTAGGAACACCACTATTGTTGCTTTCTTCCTTCACACACAAAGAACGGTCACTAAAGAATAATTTGGAAGCACACATAATGGCTTATTATACATGTTTTGAGTTACCTAGGTTATTATACCAAGCAATTCATACACGACTAAATAAAATAAAATAAATAAAGGAAACTTGGTTTATAAAAACTTGGTTTTAATTCCTTACAACCTCCCTTGAACCAAGTTCTTTAAAATTAATTATGCCCATTAATTTTGATGTACCCTAAATATATATCAGGTTCAAAACAGTCCATCTATCATAAATGAGCATTAAGGTGCAGCAACAATCAGAGCCATCATCGCTCAAGTCAACTTCTGCGCCATAACTCACCAATAAATAGTCATACACCCTCAGGTCAACTTCTGCCACTATAAATAGGGACTCGGGTGAGAGGCCAAGGGAACTCATTCTTAACCCAATCTTACTGTTGCATTCAACCTCTTCAAAGCGTTCTCTTATTTAGGCATTGAAGTGATCCCCAAAGTACACCCCGGGTCCTCCAAGCCTGCTTTGTTTTCATCCTTTTTAGGTCATCGAGAGTTAGAGAGCAACATCGTAGCACCATTTTTATCCCGCAACAGTTGGCGCCGTTTGTGGGAACCGCTTCTAAGAGGTGTTTATCTTGCTTCCGACCTCCAATTCTCGAATAATGACAACAACCCAAGGCTCAAGCTCCGGTCCTGCTGCTGGTAAAGAATCACCCTAGTCCATTCACTCCACGCTTGGAGATCGTTTGGGGGTCACCAGGGAGGAATTTCTCGCCTTCCAAAGGAGAATGGAAGCCTCCCAGAAGAAGATGGAGGATATGTTCAACCTACTCTTGCAGCAAAAGGGTAAGGAAGAACATGTCCCCCGCAAACAACAGGTTAGCCCCGACTCACCTAAGAAAGTAGAGAACCTGAAGGAGAGTGAGGGAAAAACTAACCTCGCTAAGAGGGTGGAAGACGTAAACAGCATAGGAGTCAACGAGCAAAGATTGAATGAGTTAGAGGAGAGGATTAAAACAAAAATAGACCAAATAGAAAAAATGATGAAAGAGGGTCGAACCAACCCCTCTTACGGGGAAACCTCTTTAAAATCCTCGGAGCCACCGTTTACCAAAGAAGTGATGGAAGTCTCGATATCCAGTAAGTTCAAGATGCCTACTTTTGAAAGGTATGAGGGTTTGACTGACCCGGTCGATCATCTAGACACCTTCAAGGTGTTGATGCAATTGTAGGGCGCACCTGATGCCATCATGTGTCGGGCATTTGTAGCCACCCTTAAAGGTAGTGTCAGGGATTGGTACCGAACCCTACGACCTAGATTGATCGGCTCCTTCTCTAAGATGGAGTAGTAGTTTACCAGCTATTTCATCAGCAGTCGAAGAATCGTCAAAACTTCGGCTCATCTGATGAACTTAGTTCAAGGAGAACGGGAGTCGTTGAAAAAATTCATGTACTGCTTCATCACCACGACCATGGAGATCCGTAACGTAGACATTGGAGTGGCGTTGGCGGCCCTGACCACGACCTTTCAGTCGAGTAATTTCATGTATTCATTGGGGAAGAAGCTGCCAGCTGATATAGGAGAACTAATGGCTAGAGCACATAAGCATGTCAACTTGGAGGAGATGATGGATACAAAAGGAAATCGGATCGAGTTGAAAAGGAAGGGTAACAGAGAGGTAGGCGAATCTTCCAGAATTGGGAAGGAGTATGTTTCGTGGCCTGAACCTATGCGAACATCTTCATATAAACGAAACATCTCAAAGTTTTGTCAGTTCCATAGGGATCACGGGCACGATATTGAGGAGTGTGTTCAATTGAAAAATGAAATTGAGACCTTGATAAAAAAATGTCATCTATCGAGGTTAGTAAAGAAATGGGATCATCGAGGGGAAGCTTGTGAGCAAAAAAGGCCAAACGGAGATGAGAGAGAGGAGCAGATCATTGGAGAAATTGTTGTGATCTTTGGTGGATCTACCAGTGGCGGAGATAGCGGAGGCGCTTGAAAGAGGTATGCTAAGTAGGGACTCTTAATGGAGAAAATGGAGCCACATAGCAAAAGACAAAAACAGGAAGACACTATCATCTTCAGTAGCGAAGATGAAGAAGGAGTACAACAGCCCCACGACGACGCCCTAGTAGCCCTTCTAGTGGCCAACTACAAAGTAAGGTGCGTGCTGATAGACAACGAGACCTCGGCCAACATAATATTTTGGTTAGTGCTTGAAGGAAAATATATAGGGAGCACCTCAAATCGATCTCCTCCCCATTGGTCGGATTTAGAGGAGACATAGTACATTCCATGGGAACAATTACACTCCTAGTGTAAGAACCTGAATTGTGAGAGGTGAATTTAATTAATTAAGAGAGGGGAAAATTGGAAATTTAGCAGGCTTCGTCAACAAAGCTAGAGTTTGTTGACGAAATCAATGCACTGCTCGTCGACAAAATTTAGAGGCTCGTCGATGAGGAGAAGCTGAGGGATTTTGGAAAACCGAGAATCTCAGGCTTATTGACGAGGTCATCGCTTCGTTGACGAGGTGTCTGTAGGGACTTGTTGATGAGGACGCAATTCATCGACGAGAACAGCTGAGTCAAGGGTACTATAAATAGATATTTTCATTAGTTCTTAGCTAAGAAATCTCATTTTCTCTCTCTATTTCTCTAGAAACTCTTCCTACTCTCCATCTCTCTAGATTTCCTCACTGTTCGTTGTGGGAATCGTTGATCCGAAGTTACCACAAGAATTGTGAAAGGATTCTCTACAAGTTCTACGGATCAGATTTTCGTTTCGGGCATTTTTTGGTTTTTGCTCAAAATCGAGGTAAGGCTCAGTCTTCAGTTCTGATTCGGTAGTTTTGTAGAGAACAGTGTTGTGAGTATTTTCTATACTGTACGTTGTAGGTTTTGGAACTCGGTTGGCTGTTTAGGGGCCTTGGAGTTTGGAATTTACCGTTTGGGGAAAGGTAAGGGGATTTAGTTTATGTCAGTTATTTTTTAAATCGAACTCAGTGGTCCTGTGGTCCATGGTCCTGTGTGTGTTTTGATTACTCATTTGGGGGGGATCTAATGGGTAAACCTATGGGTGTTTCAAGATTACAGTTTTGGGAAAATGGGGTATTAGGTTGCATCCCTGGTTTTGTTGGAAAACGGCATGTATATGATGATTTATACTGTGTAACAGGGATGGTCGTACCTTGACTTTATTTAAACTGTATGTTTTTGTAAAACCATGATTTTAGATTACCAAATGGGTGTGGTATGTTTGGTCATATGAGCACGTATGGTTGTGTTTTTTGTGTGAAATGCAATTAGAACTAGGTTCTGAGTTGTTCCAGGTACTGAGAGTGTCTGGCTCTTTATTCGAGGGCATATAAAATCACTAGCCATAGGTTGGCAGAGTGTCTAGCTCTATATCCGAGGGCGTGAGCCTTACCGGCTGATCACCGAAGGGTGTGGATCCACTAGTTTGCACCGGTATGATGTCATGGGAGTTTGGGACTAGCCATGTGTCGGTGGACCCCGAATACTGTGGGTCGGCTACAGGCTGAACGCCGGGTATCGTGGCCGGCTTTGGGGTGAGGGGTGTGTCGACACCAGATTTGATCATATGTGTGTGTGCTTGTATGCACAGTGTTGAAACTAGTACTAGAACTGTATTTAACTGTGTATGTTTTGCTGTCATGATAACACTCAAATACCACACACCGATATAACTTGTATTCTTTCTTACTAAGAGGTGTCTCACCCCTGTTGTATGTACATATTTTCAGGTCCTTCGGGTAACCAAAGCTAGCTTCTTGGTGTAGGAGCATAGTGGTCAGTGTATCGCGAATAGCGCTTGGATAAGTGCTAGGACTTTTGTGCTCGGGTTGTTGTTTTGGAGTATGGCTGATAATCGGGTTATGTATTGTTCTATAGAGCTTGGACTCCTATTGTATAGACTCTGGTATGAGACTGTATGTATATAGAAAAACCTTTTTCCGCTGCGTACATTCTGTTGTGTATGGATGTGTATCGGGTGCTTGGGAATCCCACGGGATCGGACCCTCATCCTTTGTCCTATATTTTGGTTATATTTGTTTGATATAGGGACGGGTTAGATTACATTTTCACCTTTGGATTCCATTTTTGGTTTAGGGCATGACACCTGGTGACAATGGCGATGGCCCCATAATGAATCATCTCATTGACAGATTTTCAGGTGGTTGATCGGCCATTAGTATACAACATCATACTGGGTAGCCCATCGCTCAATGCAGCCTGAGCCATAACGTCCAATATCACTTAAAATGAAATTCCCTACCCCACACAGGATGAGGATGATCAAGGAAGATCAAGCAGCAACTCAAAATTGCCACGTGATGGCGTTAAAAGGCAAGACTGAAGCAAGGGAAACCTTGATCAGTGAAGACCTGGAGGTAAGGGGAGAGTACCTATAAATTAGCACATTGAATGATGACCTTACACGCATACCCATAAATGGTAATCGGGAGAAGTGTGTACAGATCAGGAGTTGCTTGTCCAACCCTTTGAAAACAAAACTGAGTAAACTACTGAATGGGTTCGCAGATGCGTTTGCCTGGTCGGCCAAAGATATGCTAGGGATTGACCTTGCAATCATGGAACACAGGTTGCAGGTAGACCCCAACCATAAGCCCGTAAAGTAGAAGAAATGGAACTTCACGTTGGAGCAAATTAAGGCGATAGATGAGGAAGTGACGAAACTGATGTAGGCCAAAATTTTTCGGGGAGGTCAACTATCTAGAGTGGCTAAATAATGTGGTTTTGGTAAAGAAACCGAATGGAAAGTGGCAGACGTGTATCGATTTCACAGACCTGAACAAGGCGTGTCCAAAAGATAGCTTCCTCCCTTCCCCGAATTGATCAGTTGGTAGACTTGACGTCTGGACATGAGCTCCTGAGTTTTATGGATGCTTATTCAGGATATAATGAAATCCCAATGCACCGAAGGGACATGGAGAAAACATCATTCATCACAGAAAGAGGACTTTATTGCTACCGAGTGATGCCCTTGGGCTGAAGAATGCGAGGGCACCATATTAGAGGCTGGTGAACAAGATATTCAAATACCATCTCGGAAAAACGATGGAGGCATATGTAGATGACATGCTGGTGAAAAGCCTAAAAGCAGGGGAGCATTGCAAGGATTTGAAGGAAACATTTGAATTGTTGCGCATGTATCAAATGAAATTAAATCCTTCCAAATGCGTGTTTGGCGTCTTTGCAAGGAAGTTTTTAGGCTTCATGGTGACACACAGGGGGATAGAAGCCAACCATGACAAGATAAGGGCACTGCTAGAGATGAAAGTCCCTCGAACAAAGAAGAAGATTCAGGTCTTGATAGGAAGAATCGCCTCTCTCGGTAGGTTTGTCTCCTGTGCGAGAGATAAAGGTCCACTTTTCTTCAAGGCGCTACGAAAGAAAGGTGAATTTGAATAGGGGGAGGAGCAAAGTAAGGCCTACGATCAACTCAAACAATACCTTGTGTGACAACCTGATTTTCCTACCATATTTTTTTTACCATAAACAATAATAAACTAGCATCTGCCACGTCACAACTCTGATACCATATCAACACAACCCAACTCGAAGTGGGATACCAGGTAATCAGTCCATCATATAAAAATACCTACTAGCGGAAGTTCATATTTACATACCATCCAAAATACAAATAATCAGAATTCTAAACATCCATATACATCCCCAAAAGTCCATAACATACCCTAGGGGATTACACAAACACATCCCCAACACAAAATGCTTACCTTGTCTATCAGGGTACCAGCTCCCCTTTATCTCAGAGTTATATCTCCTGGTCTAATACGGTTCCCTGAAATTTTTAAATATTTGGGTGAGACATCTCTCAGTTAGACGGAATAAATTATTCACAGTGTGTAGCAAAATGAGTTCAATTACATCATATCACATTCCATTTTAATAAATATAACAGCTGGGAGAATATATATATATATATATATATATATATATATATGTACTCATAATCATATATGTATGTAAAACATATTTTCAAAGCTCTCTTATCATTTTCATAATTATATACATACTTTCTCATTTCTCAAAATCATATTCACATTTTCTCTCACAAACTATTCTTTCTCATATTCATATTTCAATAGCTTTCGTAAGCTTTTCTTTCTCATTCTCATTTTCACATTCTAACCCATAGGTATCCTCATATAAATATCTCAACGTGTCTGTAACCCATGGTTGTTCATCATCGTGTCTGTAATGAGTAATCACAATCCAGCACATGAGTTTCCGACATTATAACATCCATAACGTGTCTGTAACTCATGGATGCCCTGAGGATAGCCCCATCTCATCGTCACGCTTCCCCCCATTACTGGGTTGTGTGGCCCGAAAGCTGAACATAACTGTGGTTTGCCTACCTGGTTATATCAAAGGGAAATGAGTCTGTAGTACGAATGGCCTACCCAATCCTGGGCCGGACCCCAGGAGGGGGCATGACAACCCTTTACAGGCCCATTTGATTGTCTTGCCACACTCACCACGAGACCGTGTGATTGCACTATCACCTCCCTAGCAACGGTATCGTGCTCTTAATCAATAACAGTCCATCAGGGTACTCATTTCCACATTTCTGTATTCTCATTTTGATATTCACACTTCAGTATTCACAATTCAGTAATCACATTTCAGTATTCACATTTAGTATTCACAATTCAGTATTCACATTTCATCTCATCACATCAGCAGTATTCTCATCATTTTCTATTTTATTCTCCTCATAATAAATATCTCATTTCTCATATTTCAACATTTCTCAGTAAACATATCAATACCACATTTCATTATTTCCCAGTATATTACATATATATATATATATATATATATATATATATCATAATCTCATTTTCCTCAGTGCAAATCATATATCCCAATTTCAATTACGTTCCCAATATAAACCTGTTATCTCATATTTCTCAAGCCACACAATTTTTATCTAATATTTATAACATAATAACGAAAGGCAAAATATCATATTTCATTTTCACATCCTTTAACTCAACAATTCATTTTTCTTAAAAATAGTTGTTATAATTTATTCCCTTTACCCGACTTACTGAGAGACCCGTTGTCGCGACGTCCCGGACCCTCCAGAAACCACTCTGGAAAATGGTGCGGCAGCGAACTGGGAAAAATGGATGTGTATTTTGAAAAAGATATTTTCGTGGAAAAACAACGTGTGATGGAGTCGCCACTAACCTTTTGGAGTGTGGTTAGAACACTTGATTGCTACCCCATTAGGGGGAGAATCGGTCTGCGTTACTAGAGTTGAGCTCGAGAGTACGATTATGCGAGGGGAAGGTATTAGCACCCCTTACACGCCCGTTCTCACGAACGGTACCAAATTAATAAAAAATTATCCCAAAATAAATATAATAAGCCTTTCAAAATTATTCCCTTCCAAAAATCAAAGAAAATGCACAAAACAGATACTATATAGGTATTCCCTCATAATCGGGGCAATCCAATACTCCAAAGAGTCCATGCCCTTTGTTGCAATTATCGGGATGAGAAAATCAAGAAAATAGTTTATGAAAATACACTCCCAGGATTTTGAAATTTTTATAGAAGTTTTTAAGTGAAAAGTAATATTTTGAGAGGTTTTTGGAATTTGCTCAGGATGGAAATGATTTTCTGGGCCTAAAAAATATTTTTGTGATTTTTCTAAGTGTGAAAATATTTTTTTTGTGGTTTTTTTGATTTTTCAATATTTTTCCCGAACTTCAAAATAGTCTAAATAAAATTAAGACAAAAACCATGAAGATAAGTCAAAAAAACATTTTTTTAGAAATTTTCTAAGTTTTTTTAATTTTTATGGATTTTTTGTGAATTTTCTAGATATCTAAATAATAATAAACAAGTGAAATGAAGAAAACTGGCGTAAACCGGTTTGGGGGAGGAGCCGATTGAGCACTGACTAGTCCGGGGGGGAAAATCAGTTTAAGGTTTTGGTCGAGACCATCTCAAGTCAACACACATTGCCTTCCGCGTGGGTTGTGTGTGTTCAAGTGCATGTTAAAATGTGTGCAGGAGAATGTGCGCAGTGTCGTGTGTGGTATCATGGTGCAAGTATCAATGAATGCATGGATGTGTAAACGTGCATGTATAACACATGAATGGGCATGCACATGCATGCATGCATGAATGAATGATGACCTAGATGATGACATAATGCATGAACATGTGTATGCATGGATAAGAATGAATGTGCATGCATGGTGTGTGAATGAGCATGCATGCATGAATGAACAATGACACTAATGCATGAATATGTGTATGCATGTAAGGCACAAATGGGCATGCATGTTGTCACCGTTGTGAAGGGCCGTGCGGCGCTAGCTAAAGCACTCTTGCTTAACTAGCCAGCCTTTTGTTTACCAACATTCATCCACGAAACACTTTCATTAACATTCAATCAGATAGCAGCGGAAATAATAATCAATTCATGAAAGCCGTGGCAACCAAGCAGTAAATATTGAAGCAAACGTAATTCATTAACAAATCCTCCGTTGACATGTTGTACTTAGCGAGGGAGGCAAGTAGGCTAAGCACGTTGACAATTGCTAGTGAGTTTTACAATGATTAACGAACACTCACCCTCCCCTAAAGAGCTTTCTAGGCCATTCTCACTCTGGCACTAGGAAACATCAAAGTGACCGAGGAGTCATACTGCCTTATTTGGCTTACAATGAAATAAATACTAGAAAATAACCCTACACTAGTATTTACATGATGGAAACCCATCCCAAACACACGAGATAAGCGGTCATAGGCAAGCATAATGCCCTGAACAAGCTTAGCCCGTGACATTCTCCCCCACTTATGTGGTCGACGTCCTCGTAGACTTTTTGCGATAGGTATACTTCAACTTTGTCCACGAATGGCTTCAAATCTTCCGCAGAAATCCAGCTGATTTCTTTATCATCAAGGCATTTCCACTTCACTAGGAACTTCTGCCGCTTCTTCCTTGAGGATATGAGCTTTCTGTCTGCAAGGATCTCTTTAACATCATGTCTATCAGTTTGCACTGTCTTCAACTCTGCGCTGTTTGACTGACTTCTGCTCAGGTTGTTGGTATTGGCGTTGAATGGCTTGAGGCAGTTGACATGAGACTGCGGTCTTCTCTCTTGATCTGCCCACTTCTTCATCTGCTCAAAAGCTTTCTCCAGATAGGCTTGGGCAAACTTTGCATTCTATCTCCCATCACTGGTGAAGATGTACGCCCTGGGACTCTTTTTGTCTGTACGGCTCACCCACTGTGTGAGGTAACAGCGGCAGCTGGCCTGTAACAAGCTCAAAAGGGCTCTTGTTGGTTATTGAGCGCCTTTGGGCATTGCCACAGAATGGAGCCACATCAAGTAGTTGCACGCCATTCTTCTGGTTGTCGTTGACACAATGGCACAAGTACTCATCTAGTAGCTCTCTGAATCTCTTCATCTGTTCGTCTGTCTGTTGATGATAACTCGAAGAGATGTCAAGATGTGACCTGAATATCCTGAAAAACTTTGTTAAGAAGTTGTCAGTGAACATTAAATCTTGGTCACAAATAATAACTTGGGGAACACCCCAATATCTCACAATAGTCACAAGGAATAATTGTGTCGTCCCCTCTGCCGATTAGTACTTTGGTGCGGCCATGAAAGTACCATACTTCTTCCGCTCCCCCTTGTCTTGTTGGCAAGTGAGACAAGTTTTGGTATAATCAACCACATCATCCTGCGTGTGCGGCCAATAATACCTCCCCAGTAGTCCTGTCATTGGAGTCATTTTCCGCGAATACCCCTTAACGAACTTCCTGTAGAAACTAGTAAGGCCAAGAAAGGAACGCAACTCCTTCACTGTTGTGGGGATCTTCCGTTCTTGAATCATCCTTACCTTCTCCATACCCCTCCGGATATGACCTTGTTCAACGACTTGACCAAGGAATTTGTTGCTCCGCCGAGCGAAAGAGAAATTCTCCTTCTTCAAATTCAGACTGTTTCCCTTCAGCCTGTCGAACACCTTCCGTAGATGCTCTTCATGTTTCCTCTGAAACAACACCGATACTCCCAACGGTGTTTTGGAAGGGCGAACACATCCCGCTTCCACTTCATCAAGTTGCTTCCCCAACTCTACTATCTCTCTAGGCGCAATCCAACATGGCCTTTTAGCAGGTGGTTTCACTCCTGATAACAACTTGATCTCTTGCTCCACAGTCCGTCGTGAAGGCAAATTTTGAGGCAGCTTATCCGGCAACACCTCCTTATCCTCATCCAACACCGCTTGGATGGTCGTAGGCTCCAGCTCTTGGCCTACTTCTTTGTCTACCACCACCGTGGCTAGACGTGTCTGCTCACCCTGACGCAATCCTTCATTGAGTTGTATGGCTGAAAGGGACTTCCCTTCGTCTCCTTTCGTTGCAACGACTTGCACCATGCACGAGTGATCTCCCATCAGACACAGGGAACCAGCCGAAGGCATCAGCACTGCCCTCGTCCCCATTAGGAACTCCATTCCTAGAATGACTGGATAGTCATCCAATGGCACCGCTGTGAAATTCGCATGACCTTCCCACTGTCCAAGCTTTATAGCCACTTGCTTGGCTACTCCCAGAGTAGGCTGGGCTACAGAGTTAACTGCTTTCACGCGTCCTGTATCCTTCTCTAAGGATAAGTTGAGTCTTCCTGCTTCCAACTGCGAAACAAAATTATGAGTAGCTCCCGTATCCACCATAGCGCGAGTACTCTTCCCATTTATCCTCAAGTCCACAAACATTAACCCTCTTGCTCGTGTAACTTTCAGTGTTTTTGCCTGCTTTTCCACTGCGTTCACCAACCGCACTGAACCCAACCTCGGGGCTTCATCCTCTTCCCCATCGTCTTCCACTGCCTGTTCTACAATGGAAGCCTGTAAGGCATTAAGTGATGCTTTGTGAGGGCACTCAAAAACTCTATGAGGACCTCGACACAAGAAACACTCAATTTTACTCTTCCCCTTTCCATTGGGTGTGTTGAACCCTTGAGACGACGAAGCTTCCTGTGAGGTTGATGATTTAGAGTCGGCTCCCCCACTCTTGGGTTTGCCATTCTTGAAAGACTTTCCACTGTTTCCCTCTCCGCCAAACCGTTTGGACGAAGCGGTTTCATCACCAGCGTAGTCTGTCAAGCGCTCTGCAGCCGCTTGTGCAGTTGACAAGTCTTGAACCCTTTGCCTATGAAGTTCAGTTCTTGCCCACGGTTTCATCCCCTCTAGAAAATAGAACAACTTGTCCTTCTCCGACATATCCCGAATATCCAACATTAAAGCAGAAAATTGTTTCACATATTCACTGATTGACCCCGTATGCTTGAGATCTCTCAGTTTTCTCCTTGCATTATACTCAACGTTCTCAGGAAAGAATTGGGCCTTGAGCTCTCTCCTTAAGTCTGCCCAACTATCAATCACACAGTTTCCATTTTCAATTTCTCTGTACTTGGTACGCCACCACAGTTTGGCATCACCAACCAAGTACATGGTCGCAGTATCCACCTTTGCCTGTTCTGAGGCCATCCTCACAACGCGAAAGTACTGCTCCACATCAAACAAGAAGTTCTCTAACTCCTTGGCATCTCGGGCACCCCCATACGTCCTGGGTTCTGGCACCTTGGTTTTGCTAACTCCCGGAGTGTTGGAGTTCCCCATAGCAAGAACCATCACATTTACCTTTGCATCCAGATCTGCCATCCGGGCTTGCAAAGATTCCATAGTGTGGCGAAAGTCCTCTGACATGTCGCCTATCAAACCTGCTTGATGTTTTTGTGATCCCATCACTTCATCAACAAGTTCTCTCATCTGGGCCACCTTCGCGGATATAGTGTTGGTTGTTTCCTCAACTTGTGCTTCCAGCACGCTAATCCTCTCAGCATTGTTTGGGGCCATGGTCACTTACCAAAGCTTTCCAAACCCAACAACGAAGGCAATCGAATTCACGTAGCAACTCAACCTTGGGCTCTCACCAAGTGTCACCGACTTGGGCTCTGATACCAAATGTCACGGTCCGCCTTTTTCACACCGTTGTGAAGGGCCGTGCGGCGCTAGCTAAAGCACTCTTGCTTAACTAGCCAGCCTATTGTTTACCAACATTCATCCACGAAGCACTTTCATTAACATTCAATCAGATAGCAGCGGAAATAATAATCAATTCATGAAAGCCGTGGCAACCAAGCAGTAAATATTGAAGCAAACGTAATTCATTAACAAATCCTCCGTTGACATGTTGTACTTAGCGAGGGAGGCAAGTAGGCTAAGCACGTTGACAATTTCTAGTGAGTTTTACAATGATTGATGAACACTCACCCTCCCCTAAAGAGCTTTCTAGGTCATTCTCACTCTAGCACTAGGAAACATCAAAGTGACCGAGGAGTCATACTGCCTTATTTGGCTTACAATGAAATAAATACTAGAAAATAACCCTACACTAGTATTTACATGATGGAAACCCATCCCAAACACACGAGCTAAGCGGTCATAGGCAAGCATAATGCCCTGAACAAGCTTAGCCCGTGACACATGTGCATGGTGTATGAACAGGCATGCACATGTATGCATGCATGCATGTATGAATGAACCATGATGAATAATGATGCAATGCATTAATGGGCATGCATGTGCCTGGTGTATGAACGAACATGCATATGTGTGCATGCATGCTTGAGTAATGACATGATGTAATGCATGAATATATGTATGCGTGTAGGGCACGAATGGGCATGCATGTATGCATGATATGTGATGGATGGGCACACGCATGGATGGATGTCGGCATGGATGATGATGTGTTTGTGCATGGATAAGAACAGACGCGCATGCATGCATGAGATGTGATGAGTATGCACATGCATGGACGGATGAAGTCAATGGGTAGTGATGTAGTGCATGGATGTATGTATATATGCATGTGGGCATGTGAAGTGTATATGGTTGTGCAATCAGTGTGTGCATAAGCGTGTGTACGTGAGTGTGTGCATGAATGAGCACGTGCATGAATGTGTGTGCATGCATGATTGGGTACGTGCATGAATGTGTGTGCATGCATGGATGTGTACGTGTACGAATGTGTGCATGCATGGATGAGCACGTGCATGAATGTGTGTGCATGCATGATTGGGTACGTGCATGAATGTGTGTGCATGCATGGATGAGAATGAACACGCATGCATGGTGTGTGTAAGTGCACGCATGATTATGCATGGATGTGCATGCATGGACTAGAATACTCGTGCATGCATGCATGAATGGATAATGACTTAAATGATGATATCATGGGTGATATCAGGATGCATGAGGTGGGTTGCATGCACGCATGTGTATGAGTATGTGATTATGTGCATTGCATGCATGTACATGCATGTGCATGTGAATGTGTGTTCAAGTGTGAGTGCATGCATGCATGTGCAAGAATGTGAATGTGTGACTGCATGCATGGGTATATGAATGGGTGCATATGAGCAGAATTGCATGCATGTATATGTATGAATGTGAATGTGTGGGTATGTGCATGATTATGTGCATGTGCATGCATGAATGGGAATGTGTGTGTATGTGTGAAATTGCATTCATGTATATGCATGTACATGTGAGTGTATATGAATGCATGCATGCATGTGTGTGTGTGAAATTGCATGCATGTATATGCATGTATGTGGATGTGGGTGTATGTGTATGCATGTGTATCTGTGAATTTGTATGCATGTATATGCATGTGTATGTAAATGCATGTGTATGTGTATGCATGCATGCATGTGCATGAATGTGAATGTGGGTGTATGTGTATGCATGTGTATGTGAATGCATGTGTATGTGGGTGTATGTGTATGCATGTGTACGTGAATGCATGTGTATGTGGGTGTATGTGTATGCATGCTTGCATGTGTATATGTGAAATTGCATGCATGTATATGCATGTACATGTGAGTATATATGAATGCATGCATGCATGTGTATATGTGAAACTGCATGCATGTATGCATGTATGTGGATGTGGGTGTATATGAATACATGTGTGCATGTGTATGCATGAGATTACATGCATGTATATGCATGTATGTGGACGTGGGAGTATGTGTTTGCATGTGTAAAGGAGACCATATACAAGTACACAAGCAGTGAAAAGGGTTAGTAAGCAAGTAAATAAAGGTTGGAGTGTAGGAAAATAAATGTTAGTATACAGGAAATTAAAAGTTAGTATACAAGAAATTAAATGTTAGTATATAGGAAATTAAAAGTTAGTATACAGGAAATTAAATGTCAGTATACATGAAGTTAAAAGTTAGTATATGGGAAATTAAAAGTTAGAGTGCAGGAAAGTGAATGTTAGTATACAAGAAATATAGATGTTAGTATGAGTTAGTAAATGCATGAGTTTGGGTTAGGATGAATGTAAGCAAAGAAATAAAATGTTAGTTAAAGTTAGTAAATTAGTAAATTAGCATTTGAAGGTGTGTGAAAAAGTGTGTGAACGGTGTGTGTAAATGTGTGTGAATAGTGTGTGTTGTGTGTATGGTGTGTGAGAAGTGTGTGTGGTGTGTGATGAACTAAGGCAAGGTGATGATATTCGGCAATAGTGACACAACCATGACATTAATTTAGCCTATATAAGCCCTTAAGAAGCCAAACCTTTTGTTAATAATGCAGAAAGTCAGCGGTGTCTTGGGCTTTAGTATCCACAATCAAAAGACACTTACTTCATTAAGACATTTTCACAAACATCTCACATGCAAACACAACCCACCAGCACATTCACTTCATTAAAACATTTTCACAAACATCACATGCAAACACAACCCACCAACACATTCACTTCGTTAGAGCATTTTGACAAACACCTCACCTACAAGCACAATATAACAACATAAGAAACAGAACCTCCTTGTAACCCCATGGAATGAAAGAGGGAGAGAAGAAGAGTCCACCAAGAATGTTGTGAGAACCGAAGGGATGCCGGTGTGGGTTGCCAGAGCAGATTGTGGTTTCGTGGAGTGGTATGGGAGGATGGAGACAAAGGATGGTGCTCACGATTGGGTTCGGTCGGCGGTGGTGACTAGGCGCTGGGCATTTTCGTGAGTGGAAGCAACAGGTGAGGAAGAGTGTTGCTGGAGTTGCAGGTGATGCCAAGTGGTGGTTAGAGAGCAAAGATAAGGTGGTTGGATGGTGCCTGGTTCGGGTGGTGGCTGCGATGGGAGGACGAGAGAGGATGAGGGGGAGAGCAGGGAGAAAATGAGGTGAGGATGGTGGAAGAGTCAGAGGTGAGGGAGAATTGCAGGTCTAGCCGTGAGGGATGGTGGTCGTCGTGAGGCAGAGATATGGGAGAGTCTGAGGGAGGATGGAATTTAGAGGGAGAGTGAGAGAGTTGGTTGCCGGTGAGGAAAGCTTCGATGGGGCCTTTTTTTTGTTTGTTTGTTTTGTAGTGATAATAATAATAATAATAATAATAATAATAATAATAATAATAATAATAATAATAATAATAATAATAATAATACTAAAAATGATAATATTAATAATAATACACTAACACTACTACTACTACTACTACTACTACTACTACCACTACTACTACTACTAATAATAATAATAAGAAACTAATAATTATAGGCTTTTTGTATTTTTTTTTTCTATTTTGTATATTTATTTTTTTTATTTTTTTTTGTATTTTTTCATTGACCCTTATCTTTCCAAAAAGAGAGATTCAGTCGAAAGTTAAACTTAATTTCCCAAAAATCAAAGGACTCTGACTCCATTTTTTTTATTAAAAAATGCCCAGAACTTGATAAAAACACTGGAACTCATTGAAAACAAACTAGGACTCGGCAAAAACAACGGGACTCAATTGAACACAAACCGGGACTTGGCAAAAACACCGAGACTTGGTAAAAACACTAAGATTCATTGAGAACAAATCGGGATTCAGAAAAAACAAACCGAGACTGGGTAAAAGCACTAGGACTCGGTAAAAACACCAAAACTCGGTAAAAACATCGGGACTCGATCTGGTCCTCCCATTTCCGGGATGCCAAGTCAATTCTTATTATACTGGGTCTTCTTGGGCAGGCCTCGTTAAAATTGGGGTGTCGACACCCGCTAAAACCCAAATCCTACGCCTGCGGCATTCGAAACTCAAAACCATGAAATTCACATCTTTCCCAAATCAATCAACTCATCTCACAGAATATTTCTCATTTAGTATTTCCTAGGCCTTGTATACTCCAAATAAACAATAAAACTAATATTTAACACCCTTACCTCAGTTTTGAAGTGGTGCCCCAGAACCCCAAATCAACGATCCACTCCAAGTAAGTTGTAGAGAATCTTCCCTAGATTCTTGGGGTGGTTTCTAATCATCAAAATGGGTTTAAATGGAGCGAGAATCAAAAAGAGAGAGAAGGAGGACCGAAGCCCTTGTGTGTGTGTGTGTGTGTGCGCGCGAGCGCGGGCGCGAGAGAGAGAGAGAGAGGAGAGAAATTTTCTAGAAAATGACGGAATGCCTATTCATAAGCCAGCGTTTGTCGACGAGTTTAAGTGCTTCGTCGACGAGCCAATGAAGAAAACTCATCGACGAGAGAAGCTGGTCTGTCAACGAATATTAAATTCCTTGAAATTCCCTAACTCTCAATACTTTCTCATCGACGCATATAAATGACTCATCGACAAACCAATGAAGGTTGCTTGTCGACGAGAGACACATGTTTGTCAACAATTCCCTGCTATTTCCCCCTTATTTACTCTTCCTTCTTCTTCTCCTTTCCTTCCTCTTTTCCTTTATTATTTTAATAGATTAAATTTTTTTGCGGTCTCTACATTCTCCCCTCCTTATAAAATTTTGTCCTCGAAATTGTTATTCATCACCTTTTCATCCTTAAAGAAAAACGCCCCAATTTTATTAATTACCCTCACTTATAACGGAGGAATACTGTGGTTACATAAAAAGGGTTCTAGGAGATTACAATCATGTACTATACTACATTCCAAATAAAACTCCCCCAAAACCATTCATAATCAAAACCAAAACACTACCTATCCTATACTATACAAATCAAAATACATACCTTGTTATTCACTTTCTTTTTCCCAGTTCAACCCTGGGTCCCACTGAACAGGTGTGGGTATCTCTGGCGCATCTATTCTTCTAATTCCCAGGAAGTTTCCTCTATTGCATGATTGCACCATAACACTTTTACCAATGGGATCCTCTTTGTACGCAACTCTTGTTCCTTCTAGTTTAAAATTTGAACTGGCATCTCTTCATAAGATAAGGCATCATTCAGCTCCAGTGCCTCATAACTGATCACATGGGAGGGATCTGAGACGTATTTCTTTAACATGGAAACGTGAAATACGTCGTGGACTCTAGAAAAAATCAGTGGTAATGCCAACCTGCAAGCAACTGGACCCATTCTTTCAAAAATCTCGAATGGTCCAATATACCTAGGGCTCAGTTTATCCTTCCTCCCAAATCTCATAACTCCTTTCATTGGTGCCACTTTCAGAAATACATGGTCTCTTGCATTAAAATCCAACTCTCGCCGGTGAGTATCTGCATAACTCTTCTACTAACTCTGTACTGTTCTGATCCTGTCTCCGATGAATCTAACTTTATCATGAGTCTATTGTATCAGCTCTGGCCCCAAAATCTATTTTTCCCCAATCTCATCCCAGTACAATAGAGATTGGCACCTCCTGTCATATAACACCTCATATGGTGTCATCCCTATGCTGGCCTGATAGCTGTTATTATAAGCAAACTCAACCAGTGGCATAAACTGTATCCAATTGCCCCCGAAGTTGCACACAAGCTATAATGCCCTAACCTGGGTCTGCCAAGGAGCACTACGTCTCTCTTCCTCTAGCTAGACCAGACAACAGGGGGCGGACCTTATCGGACTAATGGCTGGCCCCACATACCAACACGTGTCCTTTTCAGTGTGTTTTGTCCTCACTCACACACTTCCTGAGAAAATTTCCTAGAAGGTCACCCATCCCAAGATTACTCCAAGCCAAGCACGCTTAACCGTGGAGTTCTTCTGGGAAGGCTCCCGAAAAGAAAAGTGCACCTTGTTGATATGGGTAGTAACATCTAATCCTTTTAAGCTTTTCTTCCACTAGGTATCACATTCTCCCCCACTTATAGAACGCAACATTCTCGTTGCGAACCAACATTTCCAAACCCAGGCGATTTGAATTTCATCACACTTCCGATTGAGTAATGACTCTACTACCATACTATAACGCCCCAACCTGGGTCTGCCAAGGAGCACTGTCTCTCCTCCTCCACCTAGACCAGACAATAGGGGCGGGCCTTATCGGACTAATGACTGGCCCCACATATCAACACATGTCCTTTTGAGTGTGTTTTGTCCTCACTCACACACTTCCTGAGTAAACATCCTAGAAGGTCACCCATCCCAAGATTACTCCAAGCCAAGCACGCTTAATCGTGGAGTTCTTATGGGAATGCTCCCAAAAAGAAAGGTGCACCTTGTTGATATGGGTAGTAACATCTAATCCTTTTAAGACTTTCTTCCACAGGGTATCACACAAGCTCGTAGCATATCCTTTAATATCTATATCGTCATCTCTGTCTGCCCATCTGTCTGAGGATGAAATGTTGTGCTAAACATCAACTGAGAACCCATGACCTTCTACAAACTCCTTCAAAACTATGATGCAAGTTGTAGGTCTCGATTTGATACTATGGATACTGGTATGTCATGCAGTCTAACTATCTTTTGAATATACAAATCCGCCAATCATCTCATGGAGTAGTTAATTCTAATCGGCAAGAATGGGCAGTCTTTGTCAGTTGATTTACGACTACCCAAATGGCATCCTGTGCATGCAGTGCCATTGGTAATCCCGTAACAAAATCCATCGCTATATGTTCCCACTTCCACGCAGGGATGTGGAGTGGCTGCAATGATCCCGCTGGTCTTTGATGCTCAATTTTTACCTGCTGACATGTCAAACATTGCTTTACAAATTCAATGATCTCTCTTTTAATCTTGCTCCACCAAAAAGACTCCCGAAGATCCTATACATTTTAGTGCTACTAGGGGTGTACAGTATATATGGAGCGGTGTGCTTCCTCCAAAATACTTTCTTAATCTCAGAGGTCGGCAGGTACACACAGCCTGCTACGAAACCTTAAGGCTCCATCATCTGAGATATAGAAATCTAAACCCTCCTGACCATGCTTGTACTTTTTCCATATTTTCTTGAATTCTACGTCTTTCAGCTGAGCACCTTTAATTCTTTCCTATAGGGTCAGCTGGCATACTAGATTGGCAATAAATGCTCGGTAATCACCCTCTAACGAGATCCAACCCAAGATTTCCAATCTAGCTGAATCGGATGTTGAATCATCCCTACTGACACTGCTACTGCCCACTAATTTTCAGCTTAGAGCATCAGCTACACATATAGCCCTTCTCGAGTGGTAACTGATGGTATAGTTCTAATCTTTTATCAGTCTCCAGCCATCTCTTGCCGTATTTTAATTCTTTTTGTGTGAAAAAGTATTTCAAACTTTTATGATTAGTGAAAATTTCATACCTACCCCTATATAGATAGTGTCTCCAAATTTTTAGCGCATAAACCACCGCTGCTAACTCAAGATCATGGGTAGGGCAATTCTTCTCATATTCTTTCATCTGTCATGAGGCAGATGCTACCACTCTCCCTTGCTGCATCAGCACACATTTGAGCCCTTTATGTGATGCATCACTGTAAATTATAAAATCCTCTTCTCTTGAAGGAATCGTCAATATCGGTGCAGTGATGAGCCACTGCTTTAACTCCTGAAAGCTCCGTTCACATTCGTCGGTCCACTCAAATTTCACACCTTTCCTTGTCAATCTCATCAAAGGACTTGACAATTTAGGAAGCCTTCAACAAATCTATGGTAGTACCTAGCCAAACCCAAGAAGCTTTTTATTTCTTGCACATTCTTCGGTCGTACCTAGTCCACCACTGCCTTAATCTTGCTCGGATCCACCAAAATACCACCCCTGGATACCACATGTCCAAGGAAGGTAACTTGCTTCAGCCAGAACTCCCACTTCTTGAATTTTGCATACAACTTTCTTTCTCTCAGCACCTGAAGCACTATCCTCAGATGTTCTTCATGCTCCTCTGGACTCTTCAAATACACCAGTATGTCGTCAATGAATACCACCACAAACTGGTTCAAATACTAGTGAAAAACCCTGTTCATCAGATCCATAAACACTACAGGAGCATTTATCAACTCGAAAGGCATAACCAAAAATTCATAATGGCCATACCGAGTCCTGAATGTTGTCTTCAGAATGTCTTCTGCCCTGACCTTCACCTGATGGTACCTAGACCGTAGATCTATCTTTGAGAAAATTTGTGTCCCCTATAATTGATCAAACAAATCATCAATGTGGGGAAGTGGGTACTTATTCTTGATAGTAACTTTATTAATTTCTTTGTAGTCGATTCACATTCTCATCGACCCATCTTTCGTCTTTACAAACAATACCGGTGCTCCCTAGGGCAACAAGCTGGGTCCAATAACCTCCTTGTCTAACAATTTCTACAACTTTTCCTTTAATTCTTTCAATTTCATCAGTGTCATTCTATTCGGAGCTTTCGAAATCGGTGCTATCCCTAGAATTAGATCAATTGTAAATTCTACCTCATGATCAAATGGTAGTCCCGAAAAATCCTCATGAAATACATCTGGAAAATCCCTCACTATTGGGATATCCTCTAACCTCAACTCCCCTTCCAACACCTCCTTCACATAGGCCAAATATCTCTGACAGCCTTCCAGCAACAATCTCCTTGCCTGAATGGCGGATAGCAATTGTGGTGGGGTGCGCACACATAATCCCACAAATCTGAATTTTTGTCCCCATGGAGGTCTAAACAATACCACTCTCTGGTGGCAATCAATACTAGCATAGTGGGCAGCTAGTGTAGAGACCCGATGAATTATAGCAATTAAATAATAAGGGAAAGAATAAAAAGGAATTTTTTTAAGGCACAGCAGGGTCTCATCGACAAACGCTCCGCGTTCATTGATGAATAAGCTTCTCGGGATCATCAACATGGATGCATGTCTCATCGACGGGAAGTTACCAAAAGGGCTGTTCGAGGGCCTGAATTTCATCGATGAGGGGTAAGTATTCATTGATGAAACTCCTTCTTGGACTCATCGACAAGGTGACGTGACCTCGTCTGGACAGGCACTCTATAAAAGGCCAAAAATCATTTTCTGCAAGAGAAACATGCAGAATTTCTCTTTCTCTCTCTTAAAATCCAATTTCTATACCTTCTCTCTAGAAATTCAGCCTTATTTCATGCCGATTCGACGATCAGAAGCCGCCATGCTACTCTTGGGAAGTTTCTCTTCATATCTGCTGGAGTAGATTGTTGGTTAGGCTAACTTGGGCACCATCTCAAAATTTGGGTAAGTTAATTATTTTAAGTCTCATATGGTATTTGGTATTTCTGGACTAAGGAGATGAAATAATTCTGAAGTTTTGCTGGAGAAAAATGTGAACTTCAAGGTGTTGAGCTGGGAACACCACAGGTGCGGATTAAGTTAGATTTATGGGTTTTTCAGTAGCCAGGTAAGGGGATAAATTAAGTCAGTTTATTTTTATGAAAATTTATTATTTAAAGCAACATGTATTTATAGTAATTATGTATGTTATATCAGAATGTTTGGGAATGCTATTGTTGAACTAGAAAAACGCTTTTAAAATATTTAATCAAAAATATATTCAGCTTAAGTATTCAGTTTTAATACTATTTAAAACTATGTGGCATGAGTATTATTTTACGAATATTATGTTATGTCAGATTTTCAGTAAAAGCATGTTTACAATAGTTTTTTTAGGAAAACCATAAATAATACATGAAATTATGGTTTCAGAATTTTATGATAAACAATACAAATTTTAGTACAGTATGTTATAATATGCTCGGCACAAGGCTGTGATTGATAGCCAGTGTAAGGCCGTAATTATGTATGTTATTCGGCATAAGGTCGTAATTATGTATGTTATTCGGCGCAAGGCCGTGATTATGTATGATATGTCAGAATTCAAAAAAATTCTATCAATCTAGTTCATGTTAAATTAGTATATGTAAACATACTATATGTTATTGGAACTCAGATGGTTTAGTTTAAATCAGTATTTAGGGCTTGGTACCGTAGCTATTAAGTTCTGTTCAGATTAGTGCAATTACACTTGATAGTAGAGAGTGTGGGAGATGGATAGTCGATGTGGTTTCAGTGTAGTGTTATAGACGTCCCCCTGGCAGTCTGGACCAAGGTGAGGTGGGCCCATTGTACTGTTTGTTATGAATGTAATCTATGTTTTTCGCTACTTAGGTTTTTACTGTGTATAACAGGTGCATCCTCGACGCCTACAGGTTCGGATTAATTTTTCTATATTGGTATCAGGGTTATTATTAAGAATGATATTTATGTATGTGAGGAAAAAAATTATGGTGAAATAGGCAGATCGTTACTGTTTGGTATCATAGACGAGGTTGTTAGGTTCTGTAGACTCTAGAATGCAGCAGAAACAATACCAGAGTATAGGACAAAGGAATTTGAGGTTTTGTTTTGTAGTTTGGATATAGGACTTCCGTGATGGTTTATGTGTCTTTCTTGGGGTAATGATTTAAGGAAAGCCATAGCAAACTATAGTCGGGTTGGGTGTTTAGGTTGCAGTATTGAATCTTGAATTAAGGATAGAGATGATATACTAGTTAGATGAAATGTGTTGGATATGTTATGGTAATAAGGTCCTAAAGCCAAGTTTATTGTCTTTTCAGGATGGACACTGGAGGTGGTAGCGCACATGCAAGTGGTAATGAGGGTGTTGGGCCTTCGAGTGCAGCTAGTGGCGACTCAGATGCAGTATTATGCAGCATGGCTCAGCAAGTCATGATTGAAATTGCCAGAAGCTTCAGCGAGTAAGGAAATCCGTCTGCAGGTCACAGATTTACGATTGAGAAGTTTACAAAGATGAATCCTTTGGCTTTTTAGAAGGAATTGATCTTGCAGTCGCTGAGAACTTGATGTAGGAGATTGAAAAGGTGTTGGCAATGCTGCAATGTATAGAGGAGCAAAAGGTACTATTTTCCACCTATAAACTGACGGGAGAGGCCGAGAGATGGTGGACGACATTGAAACTCTTGGAGCAGTAAAGGTCAGTGCCTATAAAGATGACATGGGACCGATTCAAAGAAATATTTTTTGACAGATACTTTTCGACCTTATCCTGAGAAGCCAAGGTAGAGGAGTTCCTGAATCTGAAGCAAGGACAACGGACAGTGCAGTGAGGTTTATTGAATTATCTCGCTTTGCCCCGTACATTACTCCGGATGAGATGAAGAAAACAAGAAAGTTTGAAAGAGGCCTGAGGCGAGAATTATATAAGCAGGTGGAAATACTGAAACTATGGGACTTTGCTGAGCTGGTAGACAGAGCAGCTATGGTAGAAGCCAGAGAGCGGATGGATGCTGAGGAACAAAAATAGAAAAAGAGATCCACGCCTTCTGTTTTCCAATAAGGATCCAGCTGGGGTTTTTGGAAGAAGGGTGGCTACTGTAAGGATCAAAAGTAGGAGTCAGGGAGTCGTGGGATTTAGGGTACGCAGTCATACCCATCCTGTCAGATTTGTGGAAAGAAACACTCAGGAGAGTGTCATGCCGGGTAAGGTGTCTGCTACTGATGCTGGGAGCCAGGGCATATGATGAGATATTGTCAGGCTCATAGTGGAACTACTCCTGCTCCCAGACCTGCTAGGGGAGGTTATCAGGCACCCCGTGGACGTCAGCAGAGGAATACGGCTCCGGTGAGAGTTTACGCCCTGACGCTAGGTGATGTTGAGACATATGGCAATGTGGTGATAGGTATGATTAGCATGCTTTCATTTAAAGTTATTGTATTGTTTAATTTAGGAGCCACACACTCGTTCGTGTCTATGAGGTGCATTAGATTATGTCGGGTAGAAATACAGTTGTCAAACACCGAACTGTTAGTAACTTCACCGACAGGGTCAGTAGTGAGATGTAGTAGAGTGTTCCGAGACTGTCCAATTGATATTCAGGGGAAAGTCTTGCCAACTAACTTGATAGTGTTTGACATGCATGGGTTCGATGTAATATTTGGTATGGATTGGCTGGCAGCTAAATACGCCAGTATAGACTGTCGTTCGAAAGAAGTGATATTCAGACCTCTAGAAGGATTAGAATTCAGTTCATGGGGTCGCAAACGCAATCTCCACCTTAGTTAGTATCAACCATACATGCGAGGAGACTACTCATAGACGGTTATCAAGGGTTCGTGGCCTTTGTAAAGAAAATATCAGAAAATGAATTAAAGCTTGCTAATACGCTAGTGGTGAAGGAGTTTTCAGATGTCTTCCCAAACGAGCTACCTGGGTTGCCTCTTGATCGCGAGGTAGATTTCTCTATTGATCTATTTGCAAGGATGGCTCTGATTTCAAAAGCTCCTTATAGGATGGCCCCAGCAGAGTTGGGAGAGCTAAAGAATTAAGTACAAGACTTGCTGGATAAGGGTTTTATTCGGCCCTGTGTATCACCATGGGGAGCTCCAGTGTTATTTGTAAAGAATAAAGTCAGGTCCATGAGGATGTGTATAGATTACAAGGAAATTAATAAAGTGACAATCAAGAACAGGTATCCTCTACCTCGTGTAGATGATTTATTTGATTAGCTTCAAGGTAAGCAAGTGTATTCGAAGATTGATCTGTGCTCTGGGTAGCATCAGGTGAAAGTTAAAGCAGAGGACATCTCCAAGACAACGTTCCGGACTCAGTATGGCCACTATGAGTTTCTGGTCATGCCATTCAGATTGACGAATGCTCCTGCTGTATTCATGGGCTTGATGAATACAGTTTTTCATCAGTATTTAGACCAGTTCGTTGTAGTTTTCATTGATGATATACTGGTTTACTCAAGGAGCTTTGAGGAGCATGAGATGCATCTCTGGCTGGTATTTCATATGCTCGGGGAAAAGAAATTGTATGCCAAGTTTAGCAAATATGAATTCTAGCTAGAGAAAGTTGCATTGCTGGGGCATGTTATATCAGGGGATGGAATTTCAGTGGATCCCAGCAAGATTGAGGCAGTGGTAAATTGGGAAAGGCCGAGGAACGTTTAGGAGATCAGGAGTTTCTTAGGACTAGCTGGATATTACCATCAATTTGTAGAGGGATTCTCGAGACTATCAGGGCCTTCGACGCGATTGACTAGGAAGAATTCCTGATTTGTGTGGGATGATGAATGCGAGCAGAGCTTCCAGGAATTAAAGTAGCAACTCGTCACTGCACCACTACTGATGATTCCATCGGGACGTGATGGTTATGCAATTTACAGTGACACGTATTTGAAAGGGCTCGACTATGTATTTATCAATATGGTAGGGTTGTAGCTTATGCCTCCCGACAATTGAAAGAGTATGAAAAGAACTACCCTACCTAAGATCTGGAATTGGCTGCAGTGGTACACACGTTAAAGATTTGGAGGCATTACTTGTACTGTGAGATATGCGACATATTCTCCAATCACAAAAGTTTAAAGTACTTTTTCACTCAAAAGGAGCTAAACATGAGACAGAGGAGGTAGCTGGCGCTTATTAAAGATTATGACTGCTCTATCAGTTACTACCAAGGAAAAGCAAACGTGGTAGCTGATACTCTAAGCATGAAATTAGTGGGACCAGCACTGGCAGCCATGGAGGTTCAGCATCCAATCCAAATGGATCTAGAGAGGCTTGAGGTAAAGTTGGTAAAGAGTGATCCTCAGTCATTTATTACCAACTTAGTGGTGCAACCTATATTACAAGAAAGGATTAAAGTTTCTTAGAAAAAGGACCTAAAATTAACAGAGGTAATAGCTAGAATACAAGGTGGTCAGGGAGAGGAGTTTAGTATTTCGGATAACGAAGCTCTGAGGTTTCGCACCAGATTGTGTGTGCCTGCAGATGTTGATATTAGGAAAACGAATTTAGGGGAGGCTCATAGATCTCTATGGTTTATCCTGGCAATACGAAAATGTATAGGAACCTTTGAAAATTTTTCTGGTGGAGCGGCATGAAGAGGGAGATTGCCGAGTTTGTAGTATAACGCTTGACACGCCAGCAGGTTAAAGCTGAGCACCAGAGACTGGCAGGTCAGTTGCATACACTTTTCATTCTGGAGTGGAAGTGGGATCACATATCTATGGGTTTTGTTATAGGGCTGCCATCGGCATTGCTTGGTCAAAATGCAATTTGAGTGATTGTGGATTATCTAACGAAGACGGCCTATTTCCTTCCCATTAAAATCAACTACTCCATAGATAGGCTAGCAGATAATTATGTTCAGGAAAGAGTCCATTCTCATGGTGTGCCAGTATCTATAGTATCATACCGAGACCCACGTTTCACGTCACGATTTTGGAAGAGCTTGCGGGAAGCTCTGGCATCTCAGTTATCTTTCAGCATGGCCTTTCATCCTCAGACAAATGGGCAAACTGAAAGGATTATCTAGATTTTTGAAGATATGCTACAGGCTTGTGTGCTGGAGTTTGGGGATAGTTGGATCCAGTATATACCACTGGTGGTGTTTTCATACAATAATAGCTACCATGCCAGCATCAGAGTGGCACCTTATGAAGCATTGTATGGAAGAAGGTGTCGTTCCCCATTATACTAGGATAAGATGGGTGAGCAGTGAGTTGTGGGGCCAGAGCTAGTGCAGCAGACATATGATAAAGTTCTACACATTAGAGATAGGATCAGTGCAGCTCAGAGCTAGCAGAAGAGTTACGCTGATACTCGCCACAGGAAACTAGAATTTGATATGAGAGATCAATATTTCTGAAAATAGCTCCATTAAAGGGAGTTATGAGATTTGGAAAGAAGGGTAAGCTTAGCCTTAGGTTTATTGGCCTATTTGAAATCCTTGAGAGAGTGGGGTCAATTGCCAACAGGCTAGCCTTACCACCCATTTTGTCTATAATACAGGATGTATTCCATGTTTCAATGTTGAGAAAATACGTCTCAGACTCCTCCCATGTGATCAGTTTTGGTGAGATTGAGCTCAGGGATACTCTGACGTATGAGGAGGTACCAGTGCAGATTCTGGACATGAAAGAACAGGAATTGCGCTATAAGAAGATTTCTTTAGTAAAAGTCCTGTGGAGAAATCATACGATATAGGAAGCTTCATGGGAGCTCGAGGAGCAGATACAACAGAAATACCCACATTTATTCAGCGGGGTTCAGCGGTAATTAGGAAAAGTTGCAAATAAGTATGTAATGTCCCTTTTGTAGGTTAATCAGTACATGTAATAATCTTTTGGTAGTGTTTTGTTTTTGGGAGAATTTTAGTTTAAATATTTGTAATCTCCCAAGACCCTGAATGTAACCACGATATTCCTCCATCATAAGTGAAGGTAAGTAATAAAGTAATAAAATAAGTAGCCCATTTTCTTTAAAGGATGGTGTTCAATAAAGATAGAAAATTTTGAGGACAAATTTTTTATAAGGAAGGGAGAATGTAGAGAACCGATGAATTATAACAATTAAATAATAAGAGATAGGATAAAAAGGAAAATTTTTTAAGGCACAACAGGGGGCTTCTTAGGATCGTCAACTTGGACGTGTGTCTCGTCGACGAGAAGTTATCGAGAGGGCTGTTCCACGGCCTGAATTTCATCGACGAGGGGTAAGTGTTCATTGACAAGACTCCTTCTTGGACTCATTGACGAGGTGACGTAGCTCATTGACAAGGCCATAGGGACAGGCACTTTATAAAAGGCCAAAGTCACTTTCTGCAAGAGAAACATGCAAAATTTCCCTTTCTCTAAAAATCCGTTTTCTCTACCTTCTCTCTAGAAATCTAGCCTTATTTTACCCCAGTTCAACAATCTGAAGTCGTCATGCTACTCCTAGGAAGTTTCTCCTCATATCTTCTGGAGTAGATTGTTGGTTAGGCCAACTTGTGCACCATCCCAAAATTTAGGTAAGTCAATTATTTTAAGTTTTATAAGGTATTTGGTATTTCTATACTAAGTAGTATGGCAGTCTGGACCAGGGTGGGGTGGGCCCATCGTACTTACAAACACATTTGACTTGGCAGTGGTCGGCTAGCCATTGGTAAGTCCTGCCTTCAGGCTGCACAACCCAGTCATGAGGGGTAATACATGACATCAGCTAGCTATCCATCCTGGGTAATATTTCAGTACTATCAATTATAGCAAATGATTTTATAACAACTAAAATTCAATATGATTTAGCATGATCATGATTACGTATATTTTATCCAATCCTATATTACCAGTTTTTATCCAGACATGTGTTATGTATTGTTTATCTATTATAGTACGAATATACTCATACCGCCACACAACTAATATTAGTTTATTTCCCTCACTAAGATGTATCTCACCCCAGCTTACAAAACATTTCAGGGAGTCCAGATAGACATGTGGACCAAGCTCCACATCGGTAGAGGCAGTTCATACTACCCCGGTAGAAGGATGAGTTACTGAGCTAGGGTTAGAGTATTTTTGGGTTATGATCCTAGTTTTTATTTCCCTTTTGGTCTTTTGGAGGTTATATATTTATATTTACAGAAATGTTATGGGTTGTAGTAGAACTCTAGTGCTTTTTGTTGTGAATGTAATCTATGTTTTCCATCGCTTAGGTGTCCGCTGTGTATAACAGGTGCATGCCCGGTTGGATTCTACCTGAAAATCTGGAGGCGCGGATCTCTTTCTCGTACTCTGCATCACAACGCTCCTCTGTAGGCTACTCTCAAGCACTGTGCCTCTATCAACTATCTCTAAAAATGTCTGGATTTAGAAACCTACAACCTGCTTATATAATCCCTGGTTTAGGTCCTCCTCAAACTTTCTCGCCTTTTACTCCTCGTCTAGCACTAAATACGGGGCAAATCAGGATAGCTTAATAAATTTGGCTGCATATTGCGGTATCATCATATGCGCCTAAATCAAATACAAAAACACTACTACCTTTGCCTTTATAATGGTAGCAGGGAAGTATCACTTGAAAAATAACTCCCTGAAGTGGCTCTAGGTCACCACTACAGTGTTAGGTCTTTGTTCCTCTAATAGTCTCGCTGATCTCCACTAGTGTTTCACCTCTTCAGTTAACTTGAACGTAGCAAAGGACACTTTTAGCTTCTCAGTACAAGGGAGCACTGCCAACATGTCTTTAATATCCCATACCCAATTCTCAGCCACTAGTGGGTTGGCCCCTCCAGAAAACGACGGGGGCTTCATACGCGTGAACTACTTAATAGTGTAGCTTCTTCGCTCCCCCAAACTCCTAGCCATCTCTACCATCACCTGCTGGGTGACACTACGTAGCACTGCATCAAGGTCTCT